>NC_084732.1:27659530-27807030 GCF_033978785.1 Entelurus aequoreus
AAAAGGTGGCCTTTACAATCCGATTGGTCAACTAATCGCTAAGGTAGTCGGTGTCTAGTCGACTAATAAAATATTTGTTAGCTGCAGAAAGGAGTGTAATTTTGCGAGGATGTTGGTGTTGGTATTATTTTTACGTAAATCATATAGGGAACACTGCCTTTACCTTCATGCTTTGTCATGCACTCCCAATCATTCTAAAAGTAAATGTTAAATATATTCTTATCATTTGAATACTTACAGTAGTTTAATATATAACATACAAGGGGATATTTGTTTGTGCGCATATCAACTTAGTGTGTGTGGGTCTGTTGCTGTCGTTACTCACTATTGGAATGTTTCGTTGTACTTGGGCGACCAGTTGTTGTTCTTGGTCTTGGTGCTGAATTTGCGCTTCTTGTCAGCCAGGTGCGGCCCGATGGCGTTGACCTCCACAAACGGCCGGAACATGGCATTGGTCTGCCAGAGGAGGTTGTTCACACCGACCACTGAAAGAAAAGGTACACACTAACAGTAATTAGCTGCACACAACAAAGTAATAATATATGGATCAACAATAATAATCACAGAGACAAAAATACCGAGTGCAGCAACAGACCATAATGCACTCCAAACTTTATTTTTGTTGCGGTGCACTGGAATGGTGCGATTACGGTGAAAAGCTCCACCCAAGCGTCCGTGTTGTGTCGTTACAAACTAATGGCGCAGCATCGCACTCTCATCTTATGTCTTTCTAATAAACATAACTGTACGGCTATGAACACGTCGTCATAGCTGTTATGTTGCTCACAAAGTGTGTGATGAGAGAAAAAAGAAGGTCTATTTAACAGAATCAGCGCTGCGAGACTGAACGGAGCAGCGGGAGGTAAATGATGACAAGTATTCTTTTCCCTTTTGGTGTGAAGGATCATAAATCATAATTGATAGCATGTGCTATTAAAGAAAATGAGTCTCGCCCACATCTTGCATGTGTTTTTCTATGTAGTTGCTTGCATATAAACTATGACAAACATTACTCTATTACCTCCAAAAGGGCCAATAATTTCAATTAATCTCTGAGTGAGTTGTATATAACAACTACAAAAATAAGCGTCTCACTCTCAGGAAAAACAAAACAAAAAAGAACCCCACTACAAACCACCTCCTTTATGAAACAAAATGCCAACTCATAAATAGTTTTCTTGAACTCCATTTTAAAGATGATTGCCGGTATTGTAATCCGTCATTTTAAAGGCCTACTGAAATGAAATGTTCTTATTTAAACAGGGATAGCAGGTCCATTCTATGTGTCATACTTGATCATTTCGAGATATTGCCATATTTTTGCAGAAAGGATTTAGCAGAGAACATCGACGATAAAGTTCGCAACTTTTGGTCCCTGATAAAAAAGCCTTGCCTGTACCGGAAGTAGCGTGACGTCACAGGTTGTGGAGCGCCTCATTTCTGCACATTGTTTACAATCATTCCCACCAGAAGCAAGAGCGATTCGGACCGAGAAAGCGACGATTACCCCATTAATTTGAGCGAGGATGAAAGATTCGTGGATGAGGAAAGTGAGAGTGAAGGATTAGAGGGCAGTGCAGGACGCCAGGATGTATCTTTTTTCGCTCTGACCGTAACTTAGGTACAAGGCCTCATTGGATTCCACACTTTCTCCTTTTTCTATTGTGGATCACAGATTTGTATTTTAAACCACCTCGGATACTATATCCTCTTGAAAATGAGAGTCGAGAACGCGAAATGGACATTCACAATGACTTTTATCTCCACGACAATACATCGGCGAAACACTTTAGCTTCGGAGCTAACATGATAGCATCATGCTTAACTGCGGATAGTAACAGAAGAAACATGCCCCTGACTGGAAGGATAGACCGAAGATCAACAATACTACTATTACTTCTACTAACAGGAGACACCGAACTAAACCCTGGACCTGTAACCACACGGTTAATGCTGTCCCGCCTGGCGAAGCCTAGCAATGCCATTGAAGCTAACTTAGTTACGGGACCTCGACATAGCTATGCTAAAAACATTAGCTCTCCACCTAGGCCCTCATCTGCTCATCACCACCCGTGCTCACCTGCGTTCCAGCGATCGACGGCGCGACAGAGGACTTCACCATGATCATCGTGCGGTCGACGGCTAGCTTCGGATAGCGCGTCTGCTATCCAACTCAAAGTCCTCCTGGTTGTGTTGCTGTAGCCAGCCGCTAATACACCGATCCCACCTACAGCTTTCTTCTTTGCAGTCTTCATTGTTCATTAAACAAATTGCAAAAGATTCACCAACACAGATGTCCAGAATACTGTGGAATTATGTGGTGAAAACAGACGACTTAAGCTGGCCACTGTGCTGTTCCAAAATGTCTGCTACAATCTGTGACGTCATGCGCAAACGTCATCATACCGAGACGTTTTCAGCCGGATATTTCCCGGGAAATTTAAAATTGCACTTTATAAGTTAACCCGGCCGTATTGGCATGTGTTGCAATGTTAAGATTTCATCATTGATGTATAAACTATCAGACTGCATGGTCGGTAGTAGTGGGTTTCAGTAGGCCTTTAACTACTCATCGTTATTTATTTGTAAAAAATACTGAAAAAATAAAACAAATATTTAGTAGAAGTAGTACTTGTATTATATTGTACACATATACTGCATTATAATTATACTACTACTAATACTACAACTACTGCTGCTAATATGACTACTACGCCTACTACAGTACCAACAATAATTATAACAACAATAATTAGTGTATAATGAAAAATACATGTAATAATATACGAGAGTTTTAAGAGTTTACGACTGTCTTAACTCTATAATAATAAATTAACAATATTAATATTGCATTGTCATATAAATATAGATTTGTTTTTCATAACTAAAAGCCTACCCTTATAACTGCCTTAACCCTATCATAATAAAAAAAAAAGTAATAATACCAATAATAATAATAATAACAATAAATTGTATAACTACTGTATAACTACATAATACAACAATATTAGTACTACAATACTACAAAATACTAAAAAGATTGCCGCATGGACACACAACACAACTTTTCCCTATTACCATTATGTTTGTCTGTTTTGTAATCCTTTTTAATGGACCTAATAATGACAACATTTTACTATTATTATTATATAATAATAATAATAATACATACTATTATTATTATTATTACCAAATTATTATAAATTGTATTACTATTTTAGTATATTATACTACCAGTAAGGATACTATAGTACTAATACTGATCATAATAATAAACAATTATTCTTAGTATATTACTAAATAAAAAATTATTAAATATGTTTATTTATTAAATTGTACATTTGTGATTATATGCATATTGCTATTATTATTATTATTATTACTAATAACAATAATGATAATACATTATCATTATTAAATCCCTATTTTAACAGTCCATTAAAAATGATTCATTACAAACCAGACAGGCAAACGGAATGGTAAATTGTTTAGCGTCCACGTGACGATTGATTGATTGAGACTTTTATTAGTAGGTTGCACAGTGAAGTACATATTCCGTACAATTGACCACTAAATGGTAACACCCGAATAAGTTTTTCAACTTGTTTAAGTCGGGGTCCACTTAAATAGATTCATGATACAGATATATACTATCATATATACTATCATCATAATACAGTCATCACACAAGATAATCACATTGAATTATTTACATTATTTACAATCAGGGGTGTGGGGGGGGGGGGGAACAATCTTGTAAGTATCTAATAAGTTATACAGTAGTTGTATGAATTATTATTATTACAATAATATTAATAACCCAAACATAAAATGTGTTTTTACAAATAAAAGTCTCCCCTGATAAATGTGTAAACCCAAATAAACAAGATTCCAGTGCAGTATTAAAGAGGAGGTGGCCCACCGGCTGCACAATCATTCCAAGAGCTGCCTTAGGCGAGCATTTGCTGCAAGCGCGAATACATTTGAATAGAAATGACAACTTATAGAGTTTGAAAACAACCAAGCTCACCCTTCACGCTGACTTTGTGCTCCCCGGTGCCGGGATGAGAGATGAGGTTCACTTGTATGGACACCTCGCCCACCGAGCCGTTACTTGACTGACCTGAATACAAACAGTATGTATGTTTAGAAACAAGTGGAGTAAAAACGACAAAAATATGCTACGAACCCATAAAAAGCTACAACAGGGAAAGAACACTTGTTTTTACAATGGTGGCTGTAAAATGTTGTCTTTTGCTTCGGGCTGTGCAAGAACACGTTTGACTGCCTTGAAGGGACAGATGGTGCAAGGAGATATCGTAAATAAATAATGTTCTGAATGAAGTCTTTACCAACAAAACAATGTGGACTGACTTAAGTTGTAGTTTGCAGTGTTTTTTTGTTGATTATGGTTGCAAATTGTTACGAACATCTCTTATACAACATCTTCCCAACCTAAACTAGTGTGCTTCCAAGTGCAAAAATGACACGCAATTAGACCTGAAATGCACAGCACGTGTTTTGCAGAGAGTCAGCAGCCTCGTGAGCGTCTGTGCAGTTGATGAAGGAGCGTGCTCGACTGATAGCTGATCAATATGTGCCAAACACGCTGCATGCGTTAAAGCCACTAATGAAGAAAACAAGTCGGGTGATTTATTGTAATGATACTCTTAAGAGGAGGAGGGAGTCACTGCTGCATGATTAAGCTAAGAACTGCTGTGAAATTACTCAAGCGGCAAGCTTCAACACAACACTTTTAACTCTTTCATGTATTGAAGCAATACAAGAATATTGTAGGTTTTTCCACATACAGTCAAATATTTCCTGCTCCATTTGGTCACTCACTCTTTATTTTGATTTTTAATTTTTTTACACATAAAGGTTGTTGTTTACATGTTTATTAGTGTAAGATCTTGTGACTTTCAACATTTTATATGTCCCAAGTAATGTAAAATTTCAAACGTTCATCATTTCCCTCACTGGTTTGTGTGTATACTTCGTGTATACGCCCAAAACAGTGTTGTAAAAATTTAAGCTTTTGCTGGGTTGCATTTGACGTTTTTCTTCTTTGTTAAGCAGCTAGAACAGGGGTGTCCAAACCTTTTCCACTGAGGGCCGCACAAGGAAAAATTAAAGCCTGCGGGGGCCATTTTGATAGTTTTAATTTTCAAATCATAACAAAATATATGGATTTTGGGTTTTTTTTACCTTTAGGGCTCCCGGGGACCATAAAGGGTCTAAGTCATTAAAATGTTAAAAACAAGTCAAATTATTTTTTTATTTTTTTTATTTAACGCTTACAGTAAATCTCTACAGTATATCAACTTCAGGTTGATATAAAATAAAAAATAAAATAAAAAATGTTATGCCTTTTCTGTCAAGACAACTTTGTTTCTTATAATAAAACTGAAATATGCAGTATTTCCCCCACTGCCCAAAACCTTCAGAAAGCAATGTTTGATGTGAAGTAATTAGAGCCTTAAAAACATCAATAATGCAAGACACCACTGATATTAATTCATTGTTATTTTTGAGTAATCACAGTGAAAAGATGAATAAAATCCCATTAAATATATTTAGGATCCAAAATGTGCCCCACTCATGAAGTGATATGGTCATGAAGTGTATCCAGTGATTATACAATAAAGTTATTTTCCATTTAACTTCACCAGTTTTAGATTATTTTTATTCAAAATCGCTGAATTTTCACATTTGCCGTTCAAATACTGAGAAGAGACGGTGCGGTGATCAGCAGCCAGTTGAGGCACGTCACTGCGTTGTGCCTCAACATGGATTGCGGACTCGGCTAACTGCTGGCCTGATGTGCAGTGAGACCGTATTGCTATATGAATTATATTCTACATTTCCATAGTTTAGTTAGCTGAGGTATATAATGTACAGTGTATTTTGTCAACAACTGTATGTGTAAGTATTTCTTGTGCTGAGCAATCATAAAACGGCTGCGAAGACGCACTGGCTGAGGCTCGCAGTAATCCCGCCTCCTGGTGGTAGAGAATGAACCCCCGCGTGCAAGATTTAATCTATTTAAAAAAGTTATTTAATAAGAAGCCAAAAAGTGCAAAAACAATAATGTTCATGTTGGAGGAGTTGTGAATGACTGCTGGGCCACAACATTAGGTACACCTGCAGACTGCAGCACTGATTTCATATTTCATTCATTCACAACTCCTCCAACATGAACATTATTGTTTTTGCACTTTTTGGCTTCTTATTAAATAACTTTTTTAAATAGATTCAATCTTGCACGTGGGAAGTTTAAGTGTGGGCTTTAGTTGATAGAACACTCTCGTCAGGGGGTGCATTAATACAGCACAACAGCGGGGCATGGACCTCATTTATAAGTAAAGGTAAGACCATAATAATGTTTGTTTTTTTATTAAATATGCTTTTTTGTGTGCTACAGTTTGTATGTGGAAAGTTAAAGTTAAGTTAAAGTACCAATGATTGTCACACACACACTAGGTGTGGTGAAATTTGTCCTCTGCATTTGACCCATCCCCTTGTTCACCCCCTGGGAGGTGAGGGGAGCAGTGGGCAGCAGCGGCGCCGCGCCCGGGAATAATTTTGGGTGATTTAACCCCCAATTCCAACCCTTGATGCTGAGTGCCAAGCAGGGAAGAATGCTGGTATGAGCTTTTAAACATAACCCGTTAACTGCTGCCAATCAAATGGTGAATAAGATACTCTTTAGGGTTCATATGTTTGTAAATCTGACTGTGATGAAGTCAGTGCCTCACCAGCCATGAACCTCACCGCACGTCACTGATATAATGGTCAAAAACAAAGGTAGTGCAGCAGGGAAGTGCACACAAAGCATAGGGGAACCTAGGTAGGTACTAAACAGGATAAACAAAGCAATGACACTGTCGGCACGGCCTATAAAGAAGCCTGATTGGCAACCTGGAACAGGTGTGCCCTGACTGCCAATCAGGAACAGGTGAGGGGGACAGTGCTCAGGCCGGAAGAGTGGTGGAGCCAGATAGGAAGTAGAATAAAAATAACAGCACTAGAAAGGAAATACAGAAACAAATGAAATGCAAGACACGGTTAGACACTTTCTCACAGCCATTTGGGCGTAACCGTGCATTCTTGACATGAAAAATATGAACTTGCAGAACATTTTTAGTTTTGATAAATCACATTGCAAGTTCAAAATGATTACATTTGCATCTCCTCCCCTCAGTATTGTGGGCATTTAATAATCGGCATATATTCTGCCCAAAAGGATCACACTCTTTATTCTGCTCATTTAAGAGACGCAATCCTCTTTGCACAAGTTTAGTAGATCAACTTTGCAAGTTTGCAGGTGTTTTAATACATGCCAAACCTTTCGTAGATCAGACCCTCAAAAATTCTGGTTTTGGTGGTAAAATTATTATTTTTTAAATAAGCTGGAAGGTGACAAAGTTTGGATGCCCCTAATTGTAAAATATTGTTTATAGACAATACATTTGGCAAGGGGTATTAAGGTATGTATGTTATTAAGGGGAGTGCTCATTACATTTCACCTGGTGCAAAACAATACATAACACATGAGAAAGCTACAACACAGTAAATGCTAACTACAGAGAAAAAGGGGCGCTTTAGACATGAATTGTTGTGTTAGCCCAGGGGTCGGCAACTAAAAACGTTGAAACAGCCATATTGGACCAAAAATACAAAAAACAAATATGTCTGGAGCCGCCAAAAATTAAAAGCTGTATATAAGTCTTATAATGACGTAAGTGTCTATATTAGCTATAATAGCCTACTATCAAAATGACTGTGTCCCAGGCTGAAGCAAATCTTCGTTGACAGAAATGTTGAAATTTAATATTTATTTTTCTACACATTTTTACAACATTAGAAACCATTAGTATGTGGGCTTGTATTAAGCCTCAGGGAGTTGAACGCCCCTGCCTTACATAGTTCCGGGTCACCCTTGGGCAAGGTGTAGCACCCGAATGCCCCCCCCATCAGGGTTACGATACCCCCCATGAACTACACTAGAAGAGGATGCGTTACCCGGCCCGGAGGAAGCCCGGGGCCCTCCTCCGGAGCTAGGCCCGGAGGTAGGGCTCGTCAGCGAGCGCCTGGTGGCCGGGCTTGCCACGGAGCCCGGCCGGGCACAGCCCGAAGAAGCTACGTGGACACACCATCTTCTCTGCCACGTGGGCCCACCACCCGCGGTCGGAACCAGTGGGGTCGGGTGCGCTGCCAAGTGGATGGCGGTGAAAGTGGAGGCTCCGGACGGACCAATTCGGGGCAGCAGAGGCTGACTTTCGGGACGTGGAACGTCTCTACGCTGGTGGGGAAGGAGCCTGAGCTGGTGCGAGAGGTGGAGCGCTACCGGTTGGATCTGGTGGGGCTTACCTCTACGCATAGCAAGGGCTCTGAAACCACACTCCTGGACAAGGGATGGACCTTGTTCACTTCTGGAGTTGCTCAGGGTGTGAGGGCACAGGCGGGTGTGGGGATACTCACGAGTCCCCGGCTGAGTGCCTGTACGTTGGAGTTCACCCCAGTGGACAAGAGGGTCGCCTCCCTTCGCCTTAGGGTTGGAGGGGGGAAAACTCTGACTGTTGTTTGTGCATACGCACCAAACAGGAGTTCAGAGTATTCAGCCTTCTTGGATACCTTGCATGGGGTCCTGTATGGGGCGCCGGCAGGGGATTCCATAGTCTTGCTGGGGGACTTCAACGCGCACGTGGGCAATGACAGTGATACTTGGACTGGCGTGATTGGGAGGAACGGTCTCCCTGATCTGAACCTGAGTGGTGGATTGTTATTGGACTTCTGTGCTAGTCACGGACTTGCGATAACAAACACCATGTTCAAGCATAAGGATGCTCATAGGTGTACCTGGTACCAGAGCACCCTAGGCCAAAGATCAATGATCGATTTTGTAATCGTATCAGCTGATCTGAGGCCGTATGTTTTGGACACTCGGGTGAAGAGAGGGGCTGAACTGTCAACTGATCACCATCTGGTGGTGAGTTGGGTTAGATGGCGGGGGAAACCTCTGGACAGACCTGGCAAACCCAAGCGTGTAGTGCGGGTGAACTGGGAACGTTTGGAGGAGTCCTCTGTCCGGAAGGACTTCAACTCCCACCTCCGGCGGGACTTCTCTGCCATCCCTGTGGAGGTTGGGGACATTGAACAGGAATGGGCAATGTTCAAAGCCTCTATTGCTAAAGCTGCAGATGTGAGCTGTGGCCAGAAGGTCTTAGGTGCCTCAAGGGGCGGTAACCCTCGAACACCCTGGTGGACAGTGGTGGTCAGGGAAGCCGTCCGACTGAAGAAGGAGTCCTACCGGGGTATGTTATCCCGGGGGACTCCGGAGGCAGTTGCAAGGTACCGACGGGCCCGAAGGGCAGCGGCCGTGGCTGTGGACGAGGCTAAGCAGAGGGTGTGGGAGCAGTTCGGGGAATCCATGGAGAAGGACTATCGGGCGGCACCAAAGCTGTTCTGGAAGACCATACGGCACCTCAGGAGGGGGAAGCAGGGAACCATCCAAGCTGTGTACGGCAAGGATGGGACTTTGCTGACTTCAAGTGAGGAAGTCGTGGGGCGTTGGAAAGAGCACTTTGAGGAACTCCTGAACCCAAATACATCAGACACACCCTCCCTGATAGGAGCAGGGCCTGAGGATGATGGGGGATCGACGTCGATCTCTCGGAGTGAAGTCACTGAGGTAGTTAGACAACTCCACAGTGGCAAAGCTCCGGGGGTTGACGAGATCCGTCCAGAAATGCTGAAGGCTCTGGGTGTTGATGGGCTGTCTTGGTTGATACGCCTTTTCAACATTGCGTGGAAGTCTGGGACAGTGCCGAGGGAGTGGCAGACTGGGGTGGTGGTTCCCCTTTTCAAAAAGGGGGACCAGAGGGTGTGTGCTAATTACAGGGGTATCACACTACTCAGCCTCCCTGGGAAAGTTTACGCCAAGGTACTGGAAAGGAGGGTCCGGCCGATAGTCGAACCTCAGATTCAAGAGGAGCAATGTGGATTCCGTCCTGGTCGTGGAACAACTGACCAACTCTTTACGCTTGCGGGAATCCTGGAGAGGGCCTGGGAGTATGCCTATCCAGTCTACATGTGTTTTGTGGATTTGGAGAAGGCATATGACCGCGTCCCTCGGGAGATCTTGTGGGAGGTGCTGAGGGAGTACGGAGTGAGGGGAACCCTGTTGAGGGCCATCCAATCTCTGTACAACCAAAGCGAGAGTTGTGTCCGGGTGCTTGGATGTAAGTCGGATCCGTTTCCAGTGGGGGTTGGTCTCCGCCAGGGCTGCGCTCTGTCACCTATCCTGTTTGTGATTTTCATGGACAGGGTTTCTAGGCGGAGTCGTGGCCATGGCGGAGAGGGTATACGTCTCGGGGGGCTAAAGGTTGCGTCACTGCTGTTTGCAGATGATGTGGTCCTGATGGCACCTTCGGTTCGTGAACTTCAGCTCTCACTGGATCGGTTCGCAGCCGAGTGTTCAGCGGCTGGAATGAGGATCAGCATCTCCAAATCTGAGGCCATGGTTCTCAGCAGGAAACCGATGGTTTGTACAGTCCGGGTAGGGGACAGGACTCTGTCCCAGGTGGAGGATTTTAAGTATCTCGGGGTCTTGTTCACGAGTGAGGGAAAGATGGAGAAGGAAATCAGCCGGAGAATCGGAGCAGCTGGGGCAGTATTGCAGTCTCTCTGCCGCACTGTTGTGACGAAACGGGAGCTGAGCCAGAAGGCAAAGCTCTCGGTCTACCGAGCTATCTACATTCCTACTCTCACCTATGGTCATGAAGTGTGGGTAATGACCGAAAGAATAAGATCGCGGATACAAGCGGCCGAAATGAGTTTCCTCAGAAGGGTGGCTGGCATCTCCCTTAGAGATAGGGTGAGAAGTGCAGTCACCCGAGAGAGACTCGGAGTAGAGCCGCTGCTCCTTCGCTTGGAAAGGAGCCAGCTTAGGTGGTTCGGGCATCTCGTGCGGATGCCTCACGAGCGTCTCCCTAGGGAGGTCCTCGTTGCACGTCCCACTGGGAGGAGGCCCCGCGGCAGGCCAAGGACCAGATGGGGGGATTACATCTCCTCTCTGGCCTGGGAACGCTTCGGGATTCCCCAGGAGGAAGTCGCAAATGTTGCTCTGGAGAGGGAAGTCTGGGGGTCTCTGCTGGAGCTGTTGTCCCCGCGACCCGATTCTGGATAAGCGGTTGAAGATGGATGGATGGATGGATAGAAACCATTAGTAAATCAGAGGCTACTCAGAAGATGAGATAACGCCTGGAAATTAATGGCTTTTAATGGCCAAAGGTATAGATGTGTGTCCAAGTTAAAACTGTCTTCTTTTCATAGATTTATTACAATCTTTGGCAAGCTAAGAAATGTTTGCTGTGGACTGGAACAACATGGCACACAAACAACTATCTGAAATGCAGCCAATATTACATACAGATAATGTGTCGTGAGACATGCAAAACTAAATTATAAACAAAGACAAACACTAAAGGAAATTAAATGAGCTCAAATATACCTACAAACGAGGCATAATGATGCAATATGTACATACAGCTAGCCTAAATAGCATGTTAGCATTGATTAGCTTGCAGTCATGCACTGACCAAATATGCCAGGTTAGCACTCCAACAAGTCAATAACATCAACAAAGCGCACCTTTGTAAATTCACACACAGTGTAAAACGTTTGGTGGACAAAATGAGACAACGAAGGAGTGGAAGATTTTACATGTAAACAAAGTGTTGCGTCACAGTCCACACTCTGGTGAGTCCAAGAACCGTGAAAATTAGTAGGTTCACCAAATCCTCTCATCAGTGACGCATACACACAAACATATTAAACAGTGGGCTTTCTAACAATTGGGAAGGTTTGTGTCATGTTTGTCCTCAAACAAAAAACATACTAAAACAAAAACAAATTCCTTTTTCAATCTTTTTTAAAAAAATGCTCCAGGGAGCCACTAGGGTGGCACTGAAGAGCCACGGGTTGCTGACCCCAGTGTGAGCCTAACAAGGCGCAAGTAGGCTTCCGTGGAATAAACCAGTGCACGCTCTAAATGTGTCGCTGTCACAAGCAATGGGGGGGAATGGTGATTAATGAACGCTGGTCAAGAGCCACTTCTTGCCACACTGTTGGCTGACCTAACGCGCATCAGCTCCCTCGCCCACCCCGGATAAAAGGGAGACAGGTTTAATATGGATGCCAAAAGCGTCAGTTAGCACGGCCATGGCAGCCTGCCGATATGCAGGCTTTGCCACTTGAACGTGGTTATGCACCTGGAGGTAATTCAGAAGGGTGGGGGCGGTAAAGGTTGGTATGGAGACGGATGAACGCGGCACATACAAAGTGGGTCACTGATGATAAGACAAAGAGAGCAAACTTATAGAATCATATACTTTTGTGTGATTCCTACAATACATTCGCTCTTTCACATCTTTGTGATGCCAGAGAGAAGGAGCAGGGAGCAATGAAGCGTGGGAGCCCGCAAGGCACAAGGGGGTTAAGAGGGCGACCTTTTCATTTGTTTTTATCGCTTTCTATTAGTTTACTGGGAAAGAGACAAACAACGGAGAGATGCATGTAATTACTGCCATGTCAGGCCCTGGACTCTGATCCCTTCAGCTTAATGTAGAAGCAGCTGAGACTGATGGGGGGGGGGGGAAGTGTGTGCTTTAAGGCAACCTAGTATAGCTTCAGTAATTAAGGTTGTATGTTTGCCTAATTCCTGTGAGAATCCTGCGTGTGACTGAAACATTAAGGTGTGGGACTATCCAGGGCTCGCAAACAACCACCGGGTAGCATCTGTGAGCAGATGATACCGTATTTTTCGGACTATAAGTCACAGTTTTTTTCATAGTTTGGCCGGGGGTGCGACTTATACTCAGGAGCGACTTATGTGTGAAATTATTAACACATTACCGTAAAATATCAAATAATATTATTTAGCTCATTCACGTAAGAGACTAGACGTATAAGATTTCATCGGATTTAGCGATTAGGAGTGACAGATTGTTTGGTAAATGTATAGCATGTTCTATATGTTATAGTTATTTGAATGACTCTTACCATAATATGTTACGTTAACATACCAGGCACGTTCTCAGTTGATTATTTATGCGTCATATAACGTACACTTATTCAGCCTGTTGTTTACTATTTTTTATTTATTTTAAATTACCTTTCAAATGTCTATTCTTGGTGTTAAGTGTACATTTCCCCCAAAAATGCGACTTATACTCCAGTGCGACTTATATATGTTTTGTTCCTTCTTTATTATGCATTTTCGGCCGGTGCGACTTATACTCTGGAGCGACTTATACTCCGAAAAATACGGTACTGTATCATCTATTTCTCTTTCGGACTTGCCAGGTCTTATTTGGTAAAGTGAAGGATGAGGCAGAAACACAACCGTACCTACGGTGGGTACCTACCGTGGTGCCTCGGTTTTCGTAGGTCCCACTTTTCGTAACAAACTAGTGGGTTTGCATGCGTATCATTTAGGGATGGTGCCGAACTCGGTACTTTTATAGGCAAATTCCACCTGTCAAATCTAACGCTGCCATATTTCGATACCTTTGTTTGCATGCAGGGGCGCCGCTAGGGATTTTGGACCCCATGAAAATAATCTTTACAGGGCCCCCTGTATTATAATTTCATCATCATTAGGGGCCTCTCTGGGCCCCCCTCCATCATGGGCCCCTAGAATCTGTCTCCTTTACCCCCCCTTTTCGGCACCCCTGTTTGCACGTGACGTCACAAAACAAACAATAACTTAAGCACACTCACGTCGCACTAAGTCAGACTTCCTCTCTGTAATGTTACAATTTTCAATGCCAAAATAGCAAGTATGCCTGATACAAAAACACTCAAAAGTACAGTAAGGCTTAATTTTTCAAAATGCACTAACTCGATGCTACTTTACATTGGATTTTCCATAGACATGCTACTGAATAGCATTGTCGATTTTACATGGCTATTTTAGCACCACCAAAAACTACAACTAGGATGTTACATGTTACAATCAAATAGCTGGTGTGTGATAAGTACAATACTTACAGTATAAACACGTTTTAGGGCACAACATGAGACTATATTTAGCTTAAAGGGGCTGTTTGCAACATTTACACAAATGCCTAGAGCAGTGGTTCTTAACCTTGTTGGAGGTACCGAACCCCACCAGTTTCATATGCGCATTCACCGAACCCTTCTTTAGTGAAAAATAAAAAAAACATTTTTTTTCAAATTCAAGACAACGTTGTAGGTTTTTGGTAACACTTCAGTATGGGGAACATATTCTAAGTAACAAAGACTTAATTTAGAGTTTTTTGGACACTAGGGGAACATATTCTAAGTAACAAAGACTTAATTTAGAGTTATTTGGTTAGGGTTAGGGTTAGAGGGTTAGTGCCAGGGTTAGAGGGGACGGCGTGGCGAAGTTGGGAGAATGGCCGTGCCAGCAATCTGAGGGTTACTGGTTCGATCCCCACCTTCTACCATCCTTATCACGTCCGTTGTGGTCCGTGAGCAAGACACTTCACCCTTGCTCCTGATGGGCCTGGTTAGCGCCGTGCATGGCAGCTCCCGCCATCAGTGTGTGAATGTGTCAGAGTTATACGTTTCAGAAAGAAAAATTACCCCATAATGGAAAACATAAATGTCTACTATAGAAGGATATATAATAATCAGACACACATATATATGTATATATATATATATATATATATATATATATATATATATATATATATATATATATATATATATATATATATATATATATATATATATATATATATATATATTTGTTTATCAAATACTGATATTGTACAGTAGGGAAATGATTCATATGGCCCCCATTCCTGGGTGGATCTCGTGTGGGAAGAGGAGTGGGGGTTAATCATTGTGCAATGCAGCCTGCTGATAATGATGGAAAGCACCACTCTACATAGCAACTGACGTTGCCACATAACTGATTTCAAGATAATCAACACTCTACTGCCATCAGGCTGTTAAATTGGGTAATGCAACCCCCTCAATTCGTCACATTTCATGTGTCAGGTCAACCATGACGAAAGGGGCCATATGAATCCACTTCATAATGTACAAACTGTACACATTTAAAAGTAAACCCACACTTCAGAGCTCCAGAACAAAAAACATCTATCTTACCTTGAGAGGTTTGGGTGCATATATATTTCTTGATCAAGGCATCTGTAGGTTGAGTGTAAAGGCTAAGCGCATATTTGAGGGACTTCATATCAGGGCTCTTTTCCAGGAAGGTTTTCTTCAGACCGTTTCCTCCGGCATGGAAATATTGCTGGGGAAAAAAATAAAAAACGCAAAAAGAGTTTACATAGTTGACATTGCAAATAGCTCCAGGGTAATGTGCACATGGTTGACATTTTTTTTTTTTTTTTTACATGGCCATGGGGTGCAAACACCTTAAGTCACATTCACAGCTAATTACCATGTGTGTAAATGTGCAAGCCATGCCTGCCATGTTCATGATAACCCTGACAGCACATGTGATAGAAAGTGAAAAAGGAGGCTGAGTCAAGTGACAGTATCGCTTGTGGATCTAAGGTCTTTAGATTACTGTATGCCTCCTTAGTAGTGCACGATCATTCCAGAACAAAAAAGTATCCCTGCAGAAAGACGTTGTTCAAGACACCAATCATCTCTTTTTAGGGCGTTCATTACAGTAACTATGGCCTTTTGCTGAAACGCTTTGCTCATTAAATGTATGCAAGGTAATATACTACTGTTATACAAGACAGTAACACTAATTATAATGCATTTTTAACTTTTAGTGAACATATATTTCCTTTTCTCAGGACATAGCCACTAGCATCCCACCAGAATATCAAAATCTTCAGAGATTTCATGAACGGCATGTTTGTTTTTGTTCAAACCCCACCTTCATACACCGTCAGCGACTGTTGATGCATCATTGTCACTATACTCATTATACCTGTGTATAGTCACAATAAAAGGCATTCTATTCCATTATATCATTGTGATGTGTATTTCTCACAATGATAGAATAGAATAGAATAGAATGCCTTTTATTGTCACTAGGGATGTCCGATAATGGTTTTTTGCCGATATCCGATATTCCGATATTGCCCAACTCTTAAATACCGATACCGATATCAACCGATACCGATATATACAGTCGTGGAATTAACACATTATTATGCCTAATTTGGACAACCAGGTATGGTGAAGATAAGGTCATTTAAAAAAAAAATTAAATAAGATAAACAAATTAAAACAAATTTCTTGAATAAAAACGAAAGTAAAACAATATAAAAACAGTTACATAGAAACTAGTAATGAATGAAAATTAGTAAAATTAACTGTTAAAGGTTAGTACTATTAGTGGACCAGCAGCACGCACAATCATGTGTGCTTACGGACTGTATCCCTTGCAGACTGTATTGATATATAATGTAGGAACCAGAATATTAATAACTGAAAGAAACAACCCTTTTGTGTGAATGAGTGTAAATGGGGGAGGGAGGTTTTTTGGGTTGGTGTACTAATTGTAAGTGTATCTTGTGTTTTTTATGTTGATTTAATAACAAATAAAAAAATAAACACCCCCAAAAAACGATACCGATAATAAAAAAAAACGATAATTACATTATATTACATTTTAAAGCATTTATCGGCCGATATCGGACATCTCTAATTGTCACTATACACAGGTACAACGAGATTAAAAGCAACTCCAGTATCAGTTGTGAGAAATACAAATCACTCAAAACCCCTGCTGATTGGTGTTTACAAATCTCACTCTGTAAACAAGTGACACACTGGAAAATATATGCCATATACCGTATTTTTCGGACTATAAGCCACTACTTTTTTCAAACGCTTTGAACCCTGCAGCTTATGAAACGGTGTGGCTTATTTATGGATTTTTCTTCGCTAACAGCCATAATGTTTTGTAGTCAACAAATAGTTTCCATATTACGTCGACATGCCAAGCGGTGTGCGGCTTCAGCGGTCGCGGAGGCAAAAACTCGGATATGGGAGGAGTTCGGGGAAGCCATGGAAAACGACTTCCGGATGGCTTCGAAGCGATTCTGGACCACCATCCGCCGCCTCAGGAAGGGGAAGCAGTGCAATGTCAACACCGTGTATGGTGCGGATGGTGTTCTGCTGACCTCGACTGCGGATGTTGTGGATCGGTGGAGGGAATACTTTGAAGACCTCCTCAATCCTACCAGCACGTCTTCCTATGAGGAAGCAGTGCCTGAGGAATCTGGGGTGGGCTCTCCTATTTCTGGGGCTGAGGTTGCCGAGGTAGTTAAAAAGCTCCTCGGTGGCAGGGCCCCAGGGGTGGATGAGATCCGCCCGGAGTTCCTTAAGGCTCTGGATGCTGTGGGGCTGTCTTGGTTGACAAGACTCTGCAACATCGCGTGGACATCGGGGGCGGTACCTCTGGATTGGCAGACCGGGGTGGTGGTTCCTCTCTTTAAGAAGGGGAACCGGAGGGTGTGTTCCAACTATCGTGGGATCACACTCCTCAGCCTTCCCGGTAAGGTCTATTCAGGTGTACTGGAGAGGAGGCTACGCCGGATAGTCGAACCTCGGATTCAAGAGGAACAGTGTGGTTTTTTTCCCGGTCGTGGAACTGTGGACCAGCTCTATACTCTCGGCAAGGTCCTTGAGGGTGCATGGGAGTTTGCCCAACCGGTCTACATGTGCTTTGTGGATTTGGAGAAGGCATTTGACCGAGCTCTGCTACTGATGGACTATAACATATAAAACATTGTAACATTCTGTGATGTATAAATAACTCTGTGACTTTGATTTCAACACTTTTTGACCCGAAGACCATCTTTGTACATTTTTTTGTACAGCTTACATGGAAATGTGAATAAAAGCAACATTTAACCTTTTCTACTGTTGTGCCAATCTAGGAAAAGTCATAAAATTTCAAGTTAACAACACAGTGGCGGGTCAAAATGACCCGAGGACAACAGGAGGGTTAAATCTGATTTTTTATTTTTTTATTTTAAATCTGATTTTTAAATTTTAAATCTGATTTTAAAAAGTTAATCGTTTGACAGCCCCATATCAGCGGAATTCTGTAGTTGTTTAAACTAATACATTTATGTTAAAACCTATTTAAAACTACTTGAACAGCCAAACAGGTGTCTACTATAATCAAGCATTAATTTATTCAGCTGCCTCTCTGCTATATTTCTAACAGGTCGCAGTTCAAACAGTCGCAAGTGTACATGATAGAAAATCTGTCCATAAAGCTGCATCCCTGTCATGTGCTCCTCTATGGGCCAGTACATGTATCCATTATCCTGGCCATTAGTATGCGCCAGTTAAAAGTTCAGTCTGGATAAAATGTTTTCAGAGGGGAAATCCAGCTCCTTCTAAGGGGATTTAATATGACCTGCTAATGTTTTATTTCAATGCATCCCATCATTTTATGCATCACGTTTATTGATCCGGTCTGCCCGGACTCTCCCTGAAAGCATTGCTCAGCTGTGTTAATTGACTGTTCTCATTGGAATACTGATAGAACTAATCCCAGCGACGTGATTGATCGAAAACCTTCAGGTAAGGCGCCTCGGAGACGAGCGTGATCAATTCGTTTTCTCCGTTTCACAGCACACCCCCGGTGGGCTTCGGCGTCATTACTCCAAAGTTGTTGGCTCAACATTGAGAGGATTCAAGATGGCGGCGCTTCACAACGGCAGCTTCTTGCATGCGCTCTTGGAAGTGTAGACCGATTTGGCAAAAATACCCGTCAATTCAGTCAATTTCATGGCTGGCTCACAGCGTGTTCACTCCGTGATCACTTACGACCGACTTACGATTCTGGATGTGGAGAGATCGGGCCATTTTGGGCTGAAAGATGCGTGTACGGTGGACCTACTCGCTAGCTTGGGAATTCTTCGCGAGCTACATCCAGCAGTGGCCTTTGAAGCAGCGGCGTCCACTACCAGCGGAGACTGTCAACGAAAGAGACGTAAGCGGTGCGCTCGGAAGCAGAAGCGGGAATGTCGGGCAGGGCTAACAACAACGCTAAAGGCGTTGTTGTTAGCGGGGCTAACGAAAAAGCTAAATGCTAATCCACAAAGAAGCGCTGATAAGGAGTCTGTTAAGATAGAACTAGCCAGCGCCAGGCTGGATAATCCCTGCACACATAGCAATTCTCTTAGAATAATATACAACTCACATAATGTTTTTTCTGCGTCAGAGGTGGACATGCATTTTACTGAGGTGGCAAACAATCTAAAAATTCCTGTCATATCAATTCCTAGATATGGTCGAAATTATTTAAAGTGCACTACGCATAATAAACGTAACATTATTAATATTGCTACTACGGATTCTTTCAACAAAAACTCCTCAAAACAGCCCAATACCTATAATATGAGCTTTTTAAACATAAGGTCATTGTCTTCCAAAACGTTATTAGTTAATGAAGTCATTAGAGACAACAATCTTGATGTCGTTGGTCTAGCCGAGACCTGGCTCAAACCAGACACATTTTTTGCGCTGGGTGAGGCGTCTCCTCCTGGCTATACGGGAACGCATATTGCCCGTCCCATTAAAAGGGGTGGGGGTGTTGCACTAATATACAACACAAACTTTAGCCTTACCTCGGACCTAAATAATAAATATAACTCGTTTGAGGTGCTTACTATGAGGTTTGTCACACCGCTGCCTCTGCACCTGGCTGTCATCTACCGCCCCCCAGGGCCCTATTGGGACTTTATCAATTAATTTTCAGAGTCTGTTGCTGATCTAGTGACACACGCCGACAATATAATCATAATGGGAGACTTTAACATCCATATGAATACCCCATCGGACCCTCCATGCGTGGCGCTCCAGACTATAATTGATAGCTGTGGTCTTACACAAATAATAAATGAACCCACGCATCGCAACGGTAATACGATAGATCTAGTGCTTGTCAGGGGTGTCACCACCTCCAAAGTTACGATACTCCCGTACACTAAAGTAATGTCCGATCATTACCTTATAAAGTTCGAAGTTCTGACTCATTGCTCAAACTAATAATAATAATAATAACTACTATAGCAGCCGCAACATTAATGCTGCCACAACGACGACTCTTACTGACCTACTGCCTTCGGTAATGGCACCATTCCCAAATTATGTGGGCTCTATTGATAACCTCAAATTGTAGCACAGCAGCTAAATGAACACTTAGCGTCTACCAATCTCTGTGTACCTTTTCAATCCGGTTTCAGGGCAAATCACTCTACGGAGACAGCCCTCGCAAAAATGACTAATGATCTATTGCTAACGATGGATTCTGATGCTTCATCTATGTTGCTGCTTCTTGATCTTAGCGCCGCTTTCGATACTGTTGATCATAATATTTTATTAGAGCGTATCAAAACGCGTATTGGGATGTCAGACTTAGCCTTGTCTTGGTTTAACTCTTATCTTACGGACAGGATGCAGTGTGTCTCCCATAACAATGTGACATCGGACTATGTTAAGGTAACGTGCGGAGTTCCCCAGGGTTCGGTTCTTGGCCCTGCACTCTTTAGTATTTACATGCTGCCGCTAGGTGACATCATACGCAAATACGGTGTTAGCTTTCACTGTTATGCTGATGACACCCAACTCTACATGCCCCTAAAGCTGACCAACACGCTGGATTGTAGTCAGCTGGAGGCGTGTCTTAATGAAATTAAACAATGGATGTCCGCTAACTTTTTGCAACTCAACGCTAAGAAAACGGAAATGCTGATTATCGGTCCTGCTCAACACCGACATCTATTTAATAATACCACCTTAACATTTGACAACCAAACAATTAAACAAGGCGACTCGGTAAAGAATCTAGGTATTATCTTCGACCCAACTCTCTCGTTTGAGTCACACATTAAGAGTGTTACTAAAACGGCCTTCTTTCATCTCCGTAATATCGCTAAAATTCGTTCCATTTTGTCCACAAACGATGCTGAGATCATTATCCATGCGTTCGTTACATCTCGTCTCGATTACTGTAACGTTTTATTTTCGGGCCTCCCTATGTCTAGCATTAAAAGATTACAGATGGTACAAAATGCGGCTGCTAGACTTTTGACAAAAACAAGAAAGTTTGATCATATTATGCCTATACTGGCTCACTTGCACTGGCTTCCTGTGCACCTAAGATGCGACTTTAAGGTTTTACTACTTACGTAAAAAATACTACACGGTCAAGCTCCTGCCTATCTTGCCGATTGTATTGTACCATATGTCCCGGCAAGAAATCTGCGTTCAAAGAACTCCGGCTTATTAGTGATTCCCAGAGCCCAAAAAAAGTCTGCAGGCTATAGAGCGTTTTCTATTCGGGCTCCAATACTATGGAATGCCCTCCCGGTAAAAGTTAGAGATGCTACCTCAGTAGAAGCATTTAAGTCTCATCTTAAAACTAATTTGTATACTTTAGCCTTTAAATAGACTCCCTTTTTAGACCGGTTGATGTGCCGTTTCTTTTCTTTTCTTTTCTACTCTGCTCCCAACCCGGGGTGGACCTCTAGCCTGTTCATCGGATGGGGACATCTCTACGCTGCTGACCCGTCTCCGCTCGGGATGGTTCCTGCTGGCCCCACCATGGACTGGACTTTCGCTGATGTGTTGGACTTTCACAATATTATGTCAGACCCACTCGACATCCATTGCTTTCGGTCTCCCCTAGAGGGGGGGGGTTACCCACATATGCGGTCCTCTCCAAGGTTTCTCATAGTCATTCACATTGACGTCCCACTGGGGTGAGTTTTCCTTGCCCGTATGTGGGCTCTGTACCGAGGATGTTGTTGTGGCTTGTACAGCCCTTTGAGACACTTGTGATTTAGGGCTATATAAATAAACATTGATTGATTGATTGATTGAGGTGTTGTCAGGCTATGCCCTTCTTCCCAAAAGTCGTATAAAAGATAATAAATGTAATAAATATGACGACGCTGCATTTCGTTTGCTGACAATTTACGAGCCATCAGGAAATATAAAAGAGGGTCTAAAAAATAATTTATCTGTGGGATGATTCCTACTTGGCCTGCTGTTATAAGTCTCCGACACACTTTTTGTGAGGCTTCTGTACATACGTTAACAAAAGACTCAACAATCTCCAAGTGCCTTGCTCACCATTCCCACAATGCATTTATTTTAATCATTTTACAATTTCAACAACTGGTGGATTAGATAATGCACTTGAAAGTGCAGAAATCCGCCTGGCCTTATACTAGGGATGATGTTTGATAAGAAATTATCGAGTTCGAGCCTATTATCGAATCCTCTTATTGAACCGATTCCTTATCGATTCTCTTATTGAATCCAGATAGGTTGTTGTATATGGAAAAAAACACAATATTTGGTTTAACAAAAGCTCACTTTTATTTTATAAGAAAAAAATAAAATAAAATGAATAAATAAATATTGACTGTTACCCCCCTAAAAAAAAAAATACATACATATTGACTGTTGTTACCCAAAGTATATTAAGTGGGATTTTCAGTCCCTTGGGCACAAAACGGAAAATAATACAGCTCTCCAAAAAGACAACTTCTGCTGCTATTGGAAAATACTAAGTACACACACAGGCAGACAGCTAACAAACAATCCAAGACGTCTAATAAAGTTCCAAAGCAGATTAATCCATGTAGGCTCTTTATTGTTGTTGATCTTGCTTTGTCTTTTCCTAGCTTTACTTTTGTCTTGCACTGGACTGTTATTTTTTATTTTTTAAACTGAAATACACACAATGACAAATGTATAAGCTATGTGATTCAATTAACATACTCAAATGTAATACACAATATGTACATATTAGCTTCACACAAATATACAGTACTATCATTAAACAAATACTTCTGAGTGTTGAAACTATTTCGATGGTGGAAATACACGACTGGCAGCCCTCTTAAGTCCTCAAATCATTCATTGAAACAGTGCACAAAAATCGTTTTTCAATAAACATCTTAGTTTTAAATGTAACCACTTTCCACCAATATTAAGTTACATAAACAAGTTAAACAGTTTATTTACAGACTTATCTTTTCCAAGGCTTGTAAGAACTAACACAACTTGTCTACTTCTCAGTTGTCTCATGAACTAAACTGACTCGCCAACCCGGAAGTGGCCAGACTAATGACGCGTAGTATTTTCATATCGCCACAAGGTGTCGGTAAGAGTCTACAATCAAATGGGCATAACATTGCCCATTTGGGATTCGTTCCCAGGGATTCCAATAAAGAACCAACTCTTTTTCTTTACTAAAGTGGTCTCAATAATGGGTACCGGTTCTCAAAAAGAGATTTGAGTCGGAGGACTGGGTTCTTTTCTTATCGAACAACCGGGAAATCATCCCTACCCATACCCGCTAATAGTAACAAAGTCCTGAATCCATACGGTGTCCTTGGGCAAGACACTTCACCCTTTGCCTCTGATGGCTGCTGGTTAGCGCCTTGCATGGCAGCTCCCGCCATCAGTGTGTGAATGTGTGTGTGAATGGGTAAATGTGGAAATACTGTCAAAGCGCTTTGAGTACCTTGAAGGTAGAAAAGCGCTATACAAGTATAACCCATTTATCATTTATTACTTGTTCCTTATAATATTTCTGACATTTCCTGAAAGTTTAATCAAAATGTGTCCATAATTCGCGCTCTTTATTTCAGAATGAAATTAACGTAGTCTCTGACAAAGGACCTGATCTACTAAGATCCAAATAAAATGCGCTAAATAGCATGTACAAACTATAACATTCCGAGTACAATTTGTGGCCGTGTTGCGGGTGATCTGCTAAAACTGTGTGTACAGTTGATAACGAATATAAAAGTAGTGCAGGCTGCCCTCTTTAAATTAGTTGTTTACGTATATATATCGGCTGTCACCATGGATACACTCATTTCCTCCACATGTATGGCATCATATGTGGTGTTTTGTCAAGTTGTTCACATGCAGCAGACAAATATGTACTTATTTTCTGGCCGATACAAAATAACCAGAGTTCTTAACCTTTTTAACCTCGGGGCCCAACTTTTCCACCACTCACTCAAATATTATTTAGTAATATGATTAAGTAATCTTTTTTTTTTCATATTCATTAATTGTATCTTCTTACAGTTTACCAGGTTAAACCTTGTCAAATGATATGAAACCAATGTCTGACTATGGTAGCCGTAATGTGTTGAATATCCATCAAGCGGTGCGGCTTTTTAGCTTACCAAAGTCGGACTGAAACATGTTGACAGATTTTTGAGCACCGTGTGTAATGTCCTATATTCTCAATGGAACATCAAAGTGTTGGTCTTCCTTGCTAGCATCATTTATTGAACAGGTGTCAACCTGTAGTCCACATGTATCTCTTATGTATGACTGCCATCTACTGGTCACACTTTTCATGACACCATGTAAAATTGCTCTGAGATCGGTAACCACAACCAGAATTAATCCGTACATTAGGCGCACCGAGTTATAAGGTGCACTGTTGAATCTCGTGGAAATGAAAGGATTTTAAGTGTGCCTTACAGTCAGAAAAATATGGTCATTAAATGAATAATAAATCATGATATATATGTTTCTTAAACACATTGACAATAAAATCAAAGTGCAAATGAAAACATAGCTTCACCACTTTAGTGATAATTGTTGCGCCTAAAAAACTTCTTCATGACTTTAGCTCCAGACTTTTTCTCTTTGTTTCAGATTTCCATTACTGCCCCAAGTGGTGAAAAAATGTGTATTACAACTGACCTCTGCGGCCCATACGCTGAGAAACCTACATTTTTTGGCGGCCCAACAATGGGCTCTGGCCCTTTGGTAAAGAAACACTGATCGGGACGGCGTGGCGAAGTTGGTAGAGTGGCTGTGCCAGCAATCGGAGTGTTGCTGGTTACTGGGGTTCAATTCCCACCTTCTACCTTCCTAGTCACGTCCGTTGTGTCCTTGGGCAAGACACTTCACCCTTTGCCTCTGATGGCCGCTGGTTAGCGCCTTGCATGGCAGCTCCCGCCATCAGTGTGTGAATGTGTGTGTGAATGGGTAAATGTGGAAATACTGTCAAAGCGCTATACAAGTACAACCCATTTATCATTATCATTTATCGATTCTCTTTCTATCCCCTCCTGCTCTGGCCCGGCTGCACCAAATGATAATATAAATACATATAATAAAGTCAAATACAAATAAGGCAACAAGATAAGTATCCTACACTTCTCTTTTGTAAAGTAAATCTGAACAGCCGATATGGGCATCTACATCAACTATATGATTTGCCTGAGAAGCTGGACAGGACAAAAAAAAAAAAAAAACACTGATCGAGACAACAGAACCTATATGAAGCACGCTGATGGTGCGTCTGATTTGATCCAGACGCAAGAAAATGTATATTGCAAGGGTATTGCATTATTACAGTATATCTTCTCTATGAACAAACGAAGACCATACAAATTGGCAGCAGACACCAAAAATGAATTGATTACATTTGTTTTAATCAGCCCTGTAAGTCATTCAGCAGCTATACAATTGTTAAATAGCATTGTTGAATAGACAATAGGTGTCATTTATTTCTGACTGTCCAAATATACAATGTCTATTGTCTGTCTTTGCAGCGCAATCGCCTCCTTTTTCACAAACTCTGTGCCTAACTGTGCCAGCTTGCACGCGCATTTCAAACGTGCTACATTTAGACACAAAACAGCGCCCGCAGAATTGTTTTAATTTTGGGAAATCACATTGCGTGTGCTAAATTATTATATTTGCAGCTTCTCCTCCCAGTATTGTGCGCGTTCTGATAATCAGCATTTGTTGTGTATATACGTGATGACAGCTCTATATTTTGCTCATTTATGTGAGCTCTTAGTGAATCAGCTTTGCGTGTGCTATTAAGTTTACACGCGTTTTAAAACATGCAAACCTTTGGTAGATCCAGCCTACAATGTACAACTCACCTTGATAGTGGGAAGCACGAGGTCCATGGCTGCACACTGACGTGGAGTCAGACTTCTGGCTTCCTCTCGGGTGACGTGCTCCTGCAGGGAGTTGCACACAATATCAAGATAATGACCCAACCAAAGTCATGAAGCTATGGAGATTGCGGAGTAATTGCTCGCTGCTGCAGGCATGGCAGACGTGAGCTGCTTGGCTTCGCCGGGGGGAGCGAGAATGCTGCCATATCACGCAGAGGCGGGAAACATCTATTTCAATCATGAGCTGTACAGCCAAAATACGTATAAGGATACTGTAATCCAGCTGCGTCAGGCTGTCAATTCTCCACTGCAGTGTTAATTTTGACAGCAGTTCTTAATTTAGTTTTAGTTAGTCTTTTGATGAAAATGTACTTTAGTTTTAGTCATATTTTCATTTAAATATTGAATAATATACAGTATATCACTAAAATGGTCATATGAAGAAACGGTCTAGTTTTATTCTATATTGTGGATAACTACATTGAGTGTGCACAATTGACGTATTGGCCAGGGTCCTGTTCAAACACTGTTATAAATCAAAAAGATATATATATATATATATATATATATATATATATATATATATATATATATATATATATATATATATATATATATATATATATATATATATATATATATATACATATACATATATACATATACATACATGTTGGGTCAGGGAAAAAACACAGAGGCTATGTCATTTCTACAAGCCTCTTTTGCAGGTTTCCCTGCTCTTCAGGGAATTTTATAATAATAATAATACTTTAATTCTAAAATCCCCTGAAGAGCAGGGCAAACTACAAAACAGGCTTGTAGGGATGAGATAGGTCAGGACCGATAAACCACATAAACCTCGACTATATATATATTTCACATAGCTGTCTTTGTGTTAGCTTGAAAAATGACATATCTGCTCTTTTGGGTTGTCAAGTTGCACAATTAACTGAACAGTGTGCCAACGACATCAATTAAAGTGCACTGTACGTGTATCTTAGCTTATTAAATTGCCAGACAAGTTGGCCCATGGTGTATGACGAAAGTAGTGGTAGAGTAAGCTGTCTTGCTCCTGCTTTACCGTCTTTAATAGAAACAGTAATTAATTTCGAAATATTAGCTTTGGCCTTCTTCGTGTTGCGTAGATGTCCCGATTAAAGCCTGCAGACGGCGCTTCAAGTTGGTTGCATTTTTACCGGAGAAAATCGAGCCCCAGTGTTTACAATGTGTCTTGTTGTCTACTGCGGCAAAGGTAAAGTGTGTTTTGATTGATTGATTGAAACTTTTATTAGTAGATTGTACAGTACAGTACATATTCCGTACAATTGACCACTAAATGGTAACACCCAAATAAGTTTTTCAACTTGTTTAAGTCGGGGTCCACGTAAATCAGTTCATGGTAATTTATCTTGTCCATATGTCTTCTATTTCTTCTAGGTGTAGAACACATATTGAGGTTGTGTAAAAATACAGTCATGTTTTCCATGTGAAAAATCTAAACACAGTGCCTCACAAAGACGGTAGTCCTGATTGGATCCCCTCTGTGAATCAGCCCCCGCCCCTCTACCATATGCAACTGTAATTGGATAGATACCAAATTAAATATGATTGGATTTCATCCCTGTCAACATTTCCGTCTAGTTTTTATTAATTGACTAAATTGTCAAATAACTTTGTCATATTTTTAGTCAACGTGCATTTGTTTTGCTTCACTATTGTCCTATTTTAGTCAATTTCGAAAACGAACACAAATATTTTTAGACCAAAAATTCAAGTGAAAAAGAAGTATTATAATTTGCAAAAGGTTTATTAGCACACATATGCAGACATTTATGGTGAAGTGCAGTGAAAAACTTAGACCTTGCGGATTAAACAAAAGTTCCTGCCCTGGTTTCTTCGGAATTAATCAAACACCGGTCCACTTTGAATTGATTTTCAAGAGCCGGCGCGAGACAACACAACAAGCACTTTAATCAACATCTGTGATAAGATGGGAGCCGCGCAGGTGCCAAAATGCACAGGGCAACATTCGATCTTCATTTACTTATTTCCAGTTGGGATCCTCCGCTAAGAAAACCCACAATGTCACGATAAGCCTTATAAGCAGCGAATGAACTATGCTGTGATGCGTGCGTTTATAACTTTTATGATGTTACACAATTTACTGTTAGCAAAAACTAAAATATTATAGGTCTACTTTTGGATACAATTGGGCCACGTTGCAGCCAATATACAGTATTGACTGAGTATACAGTAAGACAGGGGTGTCAAACTCATTTTAGATGGGGGGGCCACACGGAGAAAAATCTACTCCCAAGTGGGCGCGATAACTTCAAAATAAAGACACATTAAGATAGTTTTCTTTGTTTGAAAATAGAAAAAGCACATTCTGAAATTGTACAAATCATAATGTTGTTGTGTTGTTTTGTTTTTGTTGTTGCAGTTAATAGTATATATACTTTATTTGTAGTTATTTATATTTTCTGAACAAATTATGTGAAAATGTTGGTGTTAATTTTCAATCCATCAAGATAAAAAAATGATATAATGTGATGATGCTACAATGATACACATAATTGCTATTGTGACATCCAGTGGACACATTTAGAACAGCAGTTTATTTCATTCAAAAATTTTAGGTACATTTTTATACTTGGCAAACTCCTACTGCGGGCCGGATAAAACCTGTCCGCGGGCCTGATCCGGCCCTCGGGCCGTACGTTTGACACCCCTGCTGTAAGACAACCTTAAACTTAAGTCAAAAACATAGCATGGTTTTTTTTTGATAATCCGGTACTGAATATATGTTTTTGGAACAAGTGTCTGTCTTAGTTCCAATCGGCGTGTGAGTTGAGTTGAGTTGAGTTTGAGTTTATTTCGAACATGCAAGCATACAGTGACAGGAAGAAAAGCTCGGACTCACTTGGGGAAAAGTTTTTCGGCACAACCTGTTTGTTTATCAACAACAAAAAAATGGAAGTGGAAATGTCTCTAAAATTAGACGAGGATTAATGCTCACTATCATAAAACGTGTTTATAAACGACTTTAACCCGGAAGGATGGATACGGACACGCCCATCCGTGTGCTCGTGCTATCCAGATGTTGCTTCAAAGAACAACTAACAAGCGCACACGAAAACTGGCCAAAACATACATTAGGCATACATCTGCTGCAAGACTCCGAGGTTAAATACCTCAGGTGACTCGGTTGTTAGTAAAAGCACAATGTGAGCACTGATCCATGCGCGCAGACGCTCTGCACAAAACCTGAGGCAGCAAACATCCTCGGGTCACATCAGCAATTAAATAGGAGCCTAGCCTGAATAATGCTGAGGCAATCTTACTGCTGTTTTTGGCTTTGAAAAACTACCATTCCACGGTTAAGCGTTTCATTGTATAATGCATCTGAATATATGCATGCGGTGTTGGTGTACATGCACTGCTCAGATGGTGCAACTTTACGGAATCCTTAAGGACATACAGGAAGATTTGACATCATTTACTGGACCGCATAATTTGGTGTTGTTTTCATCCTTTCTCTCTTCGCCTTAAGTCCATTTGCACGTGGGTATTTAAAAAAATAGTAAAACAAAAAAAAAGTAGTCGTCTCATTTTATTCAAGATGAGCATCAATGTCCATCATTGCATGGAATAACATCAAAATAACATAAGGTAATACTGTAATATAGAATTAATACAAAACACTGTATATTCTTAGGTATATTATTTACTGTAACGTATAAAATACATACATATTAGTGGTGTCCCAATCCGATATTGATATTGGATATTGGTCTCAGATCAACAAAAAACCAGAGTATTGGATGATATCGCCTTGAACCTACATTTTCTGATATAAGCTCCGATACGAGCAGTCCTGCAGTGTGATTCCTTGTGCAATGCTTGAAAGCTCGTTAACACCTATTTGTACTCCAATTAGCACACAAGATTGATCTTTTCTTGATTTTAGTAAAGTAATTTACAAAGAGTAGGCTATAAACTACTAGGAGCTATTAGCTGCACAACAGCTAAGCTCACAATAGTACACAAGCTAGCTGTATATAATAAGTGTCAGTAATTGAACAATTTTGCAGCTAGACATTTGTCAATATTAAAGTATAAATGTATCAAATAATTATAGTTGCATTATCTTGGCAGATATAAAGTGTACTGGAAAGTATCCAGTAACAAACGTGTCTGCGTCCCCCAACTTACTGCAACACAAGCTTGACTTAATATATTATTGTGGCCACTAGGTGTTGCCAAAAAAATATCACCACTCCACTTCAATTTAAAATAGGTAAATACGTTAGGGTTTAGTTAGATCATTTTCATATCTACTTTTGTTCTCTGTTTGAGTAATTTCACTTCATCAAGTATTTTCTAACATTCTCCACTACAGAACAATAAAAGTGTGTACTATGATTCGTTCTGATGTATCGGATCGATATCGATATTGGTCAATACTCAAGGCTCCAATATCGGTATTATAACGAAAGTGAAAAAGTTGTATCAGGACACCACTAATGCATAAACAATAAAATTGATTTCAAAAAGCTAATTTAGATGAAAACACAAAGCTCCATTTTAGTTTTAGTATTAATTCAAAATGTACCTTCAGTTTGGACAATTGGCCCAAGTCCTTTGCAGCATTGAAGATCATCTGAGCTCCTTGTTGCTGGAAGAACAACATATTGTTTGTCATTAAGGTATATAAAACCGACAACAGGCACATAATTGCATACCCCGAAAATGACTAGAACTTTTGTCATTTTCATCAATTTATTTTAAGATTTGGAAAGAATTTAAATAAACTGAAACTCAAGCTGAGAAAGGACCAATCTCAGCTGGATATGTGATTCAAAATTATAAGAAAACGTCAATCATAATTGCACTTAAACAGCAATTGAAGATTGTGTATTCAATTAATATTTAATATTAACATTCTAATTAATAGTATTGATATGTATTTGAATATGACAAATTAGGAAATTACAGTTTCCATACTTCATAGTGTGCTTGGAAGTGAATGTTATTACAATAATCGTAATTATATTATTATTAATCTTTCTTTATTTATGTTATCATTATCATTATGTAATTATTTTATTAATATTATGAACATTATTATTATTGTTAATATTATTCTAATTAACTAGTTTAGTTTAGTTTTTATTATTTCTTCGGTCAATGGTCAACAAAATAAACAAACAGTTGTACATTCATAAATTGAAAATGTTGCAGACCGACAGGGTTTAGGCTGAAGTTGAACACTTATTGCGCCTAACCCTATAAACAATGTCAAATACAAGTTGAGCTTTCAAAAATTATGACATTTCCTTTTCACAACATATTATAAATACACATTGTACACAACATAAACACTGTTCAATTAAGACATGTGAAATATCCTTGTACACATGTTAAACTTTTGTACCAATTATATACTATATACAAACAATTATACTTCCATTATTTATATCCCACATTTAGTTTTTAATTAACATGGATCATAGTATTAACTACTTTGTTGATTCAAGAGTGATATATTTTTTCAAGACATTGGTCTTAAAGTTTTTTTTTAAATGTGTGAACTACAGTAGAACAATGATATTTCTGTCTAACATGCTTTTATTTCATGGTACTTATTTATAACCTGACCTTAAACTAAGATTAGCTAACCAAATATGCTTTCTTGCCATGCATACAGTAGGACGACTTGTAGCTGTGATGTGAACTACAGTTAAAAAAATGAAATAAAATAAAAATTGCATTGATTATGGACGACACGAAAGACCAAAATGCTGTAAACTCACGCTCTGGTCGGTCAGCGGAGGCAAGACGATAGTCCTCTCGATGGTGTTAAGCACAATCTTCCAAAGCTCTTTGAGAACCCGTTTCAGCACCGTCTTCTCACATATCTTGGCGAACAACATCAAACTGCGAAGTGGTTGAAAAAAAGAAAAAAAGAGCGTTTGTCAGAAACATGTTTAACAACTGAGTCAACATGGCCGACGACTCCAAGAGATGATGTCGTCAAGACTAATAAGATTAGACCCAATGCTATAATAGGCCTGATTTGAAGCAGAATAGTCTACTTGTTACGCAATTTCCATCTTCAGGCTGGCAGTCATTAAGTAATTCCTATGGGGGAGGGGCGGATGTAGTCTTTTTTTTCTTTCCCTTACAAAAAACATTCATAATTCATCCTATTTCCCTAAAACATTATTTTACCACTCACCACTGCTATGAAAAGACGGCGGAGTGCAGGAGCAACAAGATGGAGTTCAATGTGCTTGCAGTCCATCTCTGGCCTCCTGCCATTCTCCAGCACACACAATGTTTGATGGATCTATTTTCTTCAAGCCAATAATATCACGATGACGAACGACTCAGTCAAAGCAGGTGCGGTGGATGACTTCCAAGTTTGGGAAGTAGGCCAAAAAATACATTGTTGTCTAATTTGGTTGGTGCTTTCAAATGCAAATGTACTTTACTTGGAAAAATAGACATTTGTGGCACCCTTATGGTACTGAGTTCGGTATGTTTTTAAGTACCAACCGAATTCTCTACCCTTTCACGTGAAATATAACTCTGCCAGATTTTGATACCTTTGTTGCATGTGACGTCAAGTCCGGGGGCTTTCTCTGCACCAAACATTTGGCCGGGAAACAAGCAGTCAAGCACTCAGAGCGGACCTAGCCAAACTCCATCTAGGAAATGTGACAATTTTCCATGCCACCTAAGCAAGTAGAAGGCGCTCAAAAGTACAGTAAGGCTCCACTTATTTTAAAAATGTGCTAGCTTAATGCTAATTTACATTGAATTCGCCATAGACATGCTGAAGATTAGCATTAGCGATTTCAACAAATTTGGCGATGAAAACTACAAATAAGATAAAAATAAAACAGCTGGTGTGCAATAAATACAATGCTTACAGTATAAACACTTTGTAGGCGTCAACATTAGAAAAGACTGGCACATTCAACTTACTGTCAAAGACTATTTCCACAACACACCGCAGTTTACACGCTACTGCCATCTAACATCTTGGAATTGCAACTGCATGCAAAGTCTACTACATAATACAGTACACTACTTGCAAATGAGATAAAGCAGTGTAAGAAAACAGAATATAACAACTACACAACAGAGCTCAAGGTTAAATGTTTGATTGAAATCAACATTTATAAACATATTTGAACACACACAAAAGTACAGACAAACAAGTACTTTGATACAAATGTGAAAAGTACCCATTCCTAGGTAGCCTAAATGGAATACTAATGTGCAGGGGGGCGTGGCCTGCGGGTCTGCCGCGGAACAGGGTGTGTCAGGACCGGCCTCGAAGACGGCGACAGCTGATTAGATAACAAGGCCCACTAAGGCCATCTACGCACCTGTCGCTGTCTTCGAGGCCGGTCCTGACACACCCCGTTCCGCGGCAGACCCGCAGGCCACGCCCCCCTCCACAACTAATATTCTCAAATTTGTATGATCATCAGAAAAATGGTCAATGACTAATGAACAATTAGTGTTCCTGCTAAGACGTTTAGCTTGATGGGGATTTTTAAAAAAGAATTATTTACCAACTCTTGCTCAAATTTTACACGCATGTGCTTTTCAACCCTTTAAAGATGTGTACCAAATTTCGTAGTAATTCGGCCAGACACCTTAAAGTTGCATTGGGTGTTCTGTAGAGTGCGTGACACATTTAATCAACAACGTTTAATCAGAGCGACCATGTGGTGCATTTGTCTAAATTTCCCCCTTTTGTGTGCAGCCGTTCAGGTTTAGAAGTGTTAGCTTACACCCCTGTATGCCAGGGGGGTGCGTGGTGCGACCCCGGGGAACGTACTTTATTAGTATCATGCTTCGAAAAGCTGTGCACTGCAAAACCTGCTCATTGTAGCCACTGATCCTGACTTCCTCTTTTTGATAAAAACAAGTTTTATTTGTATTTTGTATTGATTGATTGATTGAAACTTTTATTAGTAGATTGCACAGTACAGTACATATTCCGTACAATTGACCACTAAATGGTAACACCCGAATACGTTTTTCAACTTATCGGGGTCCACGTTAATCAATTCATGGTAAATGGTAGGTTCATGTATTTCATATATTGTGCTCTTAAGCTAATGTGGCTGATTGATTTTAATGTATTATTTTTCATTTAGTTTCTATCATTTTTTTTTATACTAAATAAAAAAACATTTTAATTTTGTTTCTGCTACAGACTAAAATACGATGCTAATAAAGTTAGTCTTTGTTTTTAAATTGACATATATTTAATTCCTTTTTGTTTTCTTTAATGTTAGTAAGGATGTTATGCAGAGGTGTACTTATAACTATTTCATTGACAGATGGTACTATTTGTAGTCGAGGTAGAGAGTGGGGGCTTGGGGACGCGGAAAGTTTTCTTCATCAGAAGGTGGGCGTAAAAAAAAAAAAAATTGAGAAGGACTGGCTTACACAAACAAAAACATATTTATGTGAAAAATGCATGGCTAGAAATGGATATTCTTTCTGTCATTGTATTGTTCCAACAGGAAGAAGGATTTGCGGTTTCTATACCACAAAGAGGATTCCCTGTAATATTCCATTGACCTCGATGTTCCTCTGAGATTTCTAAACCTCATCTGAACCATTATAATCTCTTTGGCTTTTTTCAGGAATGTCCTTCAAATATTATTCAGTATCCCCCCCCCGATCTGATTTGAATAGGTTTAGTAACAGCCTCAGTTATTGTGTCTCTTCAGGCCTCAGGAAGCCATGGCAGCTTTGCATCGTACAATCGGCATGATACTCACTTTTTATCCAGAAGGTCCATAAGAGGCCGGAGGACGGTCTCCGCATCCATAGCAGCGTTGCTACCCTTGGCTGAACCTTTCATTTGGACCAGCTCCTGGTTCATCTGCTTGACACAGTCCTCAATCACTGGTTTGAAACTGTGTGGAAAAAGAAAGAACCCCAGTGAAGGTTCTTATCTCCTGTTTCCATACGTAATGACGCAACAGACGTTTAAAGCCTTGTTTGCACCAAGCATTAGGGTGTGGTTCCGGAAGTTTTTTTTTTTTTTTATTGCCATTTGTGGGTTCGGTTTGCTACCATGTTCGTTAGTTACAGTAGGAAGGGGATTTAAATGGCCCGATTCGGTCACTTTAGCCACCAAATGGCAGTAGAGTGTTGAATATCTTAAAATGTGGCAATTGCAACTTTGACCACAACGTCAGTTGCTATGTAGAGTGGCACTTTCCATCATTTTCAGCAGACTGCATTGCAAAATGATTAACCCACCCCACCATCTTCTCAAGCGAGGCTCGCCCAAGAATGGGGCCATATGAAATGTTGGTACACATTAATTAATATATAGCGAAACACATTTAAATGTCTTACCCAAATTAACCTCTTCTCATCATTCTCCATGAAATAAAACAGTATTCTACAAACGCACAAATGGAAGAATTTAAAAATGTTGCGCTCAATTTATTTATTTATATCATGGTGTGTGTTTAAGGGCCACAAAAATAGGAGACATATTATATTGCGTTTTGCTCCGCAATAATATGCAAAACCAACTTGTCTTACATATAGGTACCAGCTGACGTGTATTTGGGATCTGCATAAGTCCTGAAAACTTGCGCACGTCCACCATTGTAGTTCCCGCCGACGCCATAGTTGTTAAACTCCTTTTTCTCTATCGTCTTGTTGTGGGGAATTTGTCTTACGCTGCTGACATTTCTAACATAAAGTAGCGTACACTTCTAATTAGGGATGTCTGATAATGGCTTTTTGCCGATATCCGATATTCCGATATTGTCCAACTCTTAATTCCCAATACCGATATCAACCGATACCGATACATACAGTCGTGGAATAAACACATTATTATGCCTAATTTGGACAACCAGGTATGGGGACGATAAGGTCCTTTTTTTTAAAAATTAATCAAATAAAATAAGATAAATAAATTAAAAACAGTTTCTTGAATAAAAAAGAAAGTCAAAAAAATATAAAAACAGTTACATAGAAACTAGTAATTAATGAAAATGAGTAAAATTAACTGTTAAAGGTTAGTACTATTAGTGGACCAGCAGCACACACAATCATGTGTGCTTACAGACTGTATCCCTTGCAGACTGTATTGTTATATATTGATATATAATGTAGGAACCAGAAATATTAATAACAGAAAGAAACAACCCTTTTGTGTGAATGAGTGTAAATGGGGGAGGGAGGTTTTTTTGGGTTGGTGTACTAATTGTAAGTGTATCTTGTGTTTTTTATGTTGATTTAATAAAAAAATAAAAAATAATAATTCCGATATTACATTTTAAAGCATTTATCGGCCGATAATATCGGACATCTCTACTTCTAATTATAACGGTCAGTAAACTCGCTATGGAAGTGCTAAAAACTACCTGTACAACAAAGATGACGGGGAAAAATGCTGACGAAGTGGAGCCATGCAAATTAAAGCGCCCACAAAACGGCGAATCAGAAAGCGGCTTGAAGATGGTCTGTAACACAATCTATGCAACATTTTGTTCAAAAAACCACCATTACATGTTATGTAGACCACAAGGAAGTGTTTTAAATGTAGAAAAAAAAATCATAATATGACCCCTTTAATGCCCCTTATAAGTGACCCTAGGTCTGAAAAATGTGGTACTAGTTTTTCATCAGATAAAATAAAACTTGTCTCTTATCTCTGTCATTTGTACTAAATGGTTCCTTTTAAAAAGTAGGGGGAAAAAAAAATCTGAAATAAACCTAAATCAAAAATCTCAAATTTCCATATCACCTAGGCCTAGTTTGGATACAAAATGCATTGCTATGGAATAAATAATTGCCTATTATTAAAGGAAAACTGTGGAATATGATGGAGGCAGCAAGTCGAATGCATCATAATAATCCCCTCAATTCCCCACCCAGCAAAACATGGATTAACTCGCTGGACTATAAAGACAATATAACATACATCCATAAACATGGATGCATATGCAAAAGTGCAATATATTTATCTGTACAGTAATCTATTTATTTATATCTGCACCTTATTGCTCTTTTATCCTGCACTACAACGAGCTAATGCAACAAAATTCCGTTCTTATCTGTACTGTAAAGTTCACATTTGAATGACAATAAAAGGAAGTCTAAGTCAGTCCTTGCCAAATCAGGGTGTACCGTTCTAAACTCTTCCGTGACGAAAACAAACTGAATGACACCGTCTTGTTGGAGGTGTTCACTTTTCCGCCGACTTGTTGTAAACGAGCAACAGGGGAGCCTTTTTGCGCCCCGGAAGAAATGTTTACAAATATCACTTTACTGGAGTTGATAATGAATTTACTGCATGTGGCTTTTAGATGCAAAAACAGTTTGCGGGGTGATTAGTTTGATGGAGTGGGTAGTAAAAAAAAAAGGAGATGTTTGTACAATGGTCATGCTAATGCTCACCTGGAGCCTAACACGCCGCTGAGCTCATCCAACACGGTGTTGAGTTTGTTTTGCAGCTCCTTCAGCAGATCACTGGCCTCTGCATCCAGCTGTCATTGTGGAAGGGGGGTCGGGGGGAGTGAGAAGAAGGACAGTTACTGCATGGTTGCACTCAATAGAGCTGCCATACTAGCAAGAGGAACTCTGCAGGATGCCTCGGCTGGGATGAGGAGGAGGAGGTGTGTGTGTGTGTGTGTGTGTGTTTGTGTGTGTGTGTGTGGAGCGAGGAAGGGGAAGGTTGGGGGGGGCGAGGTAACCTGTTCGCCTCCCGCGCATCCTGCGTGCCATCTGTGCCGAGCGTCGCTCTGAATACAAATGGATGGCTCCGAGCAGAGCGCTGGCACAAGAGCGAGGTGTTAGCAAAGGTAGCAGCCAGCTAGCAGGGCCCCACATGGGTGCAATAGAACATAAGACAACAGTAGTCACGGCTGAGGGAGTGCACACACCGTCAAGGGGGGGGGATAATGGCTCGCGGTCTCTTGCGCCTGGTTGACTGACATTGGGACTTGTTGTCGAGAACGTAACTGTTGCTTTGGAGGAGCAAGATGTTGCACTACTGTGAAACAACCCGCACCCCAAACAAGAGGAGTGAGCGTGTAAATAAGAAATGGCTTCACAAAAAAGTGCCAAATGCTGTTAGAGCTTCCTGTTCGTAGTTTTTGATGCAGCGCTGCCTCAGGGGGTGGAAGGTCACTGGAACAGATGTTTGGTTTTTTTTTCGGCCTTGAACTGTACTTTGAGAGCTTTCTCCAGGGGGGTTTGCTCTATATTGGGACGGTATAGCTCGGTTGGTAGAGCGGCCGTGCCAGCAACTTGAGGGTTGCAGGTTCGATCCCCGCTTCCGCCATCCTAGTCACTACCGTTGTGTCCTTGGGCAAGACACTTTACCCACCTGCTCCCAGTGCCACCCACACTGGTTTAAATGTAACTTAGATATTGGGTTTCACAATGTAAAGCGCTTTGAGTCACTTGAGAAAAAGCGCTATATAAATGTAATTCACTTCACTTCACTATATCAAGATATATCATATTAGACATCATTGTAGTGGTCTATACACTTTCCCCCCTAAAATTGTTTTAGAGCCTCACTCTTTTATTGCAGAAGCAATGTGCTGTGTTTGCAATAGAGCGGCTGTTTTTTATTTGTTTATTTCCTTAACGGCACCATTAACTTCAGCTTTACAGATGCCATTTATGTCCAGGTATGGGGAAAACATCTACAGTACAAACAAACGTTTAGACGTTGCGGTAAAGGTAAGGTACAACTCCATCAGCGACTATTTGAGGTGTAAAACTCGTATTTAATCATTGTATTTTTTTTTGAGGAAATATGGAAAAGTGGTGATTGTAAGCTTTTATGATACCAAATATTGTTTGTGATCTTAAATAATATAACAGCTCTAATTAGTCATCAAATTGGCATTTAACAACAAGGATACTGCACAAAAGTGCAGCAAAAAAACACTGTTTTTTAATAGCAGTAAGGAGCAAACGGCTCAGACATCATTATTAGCGCTGATGACATCATTGTAAACAACAGTACAACAAGTGTAATTTCACACCAACAACTGAGTAGCACAACCAGCTTTTTAAAGCACAAACAGAAGGCAGATAAAGCTGCTGGATGCTGACCACGCATGATATTTCAAAACCTGCTACTACTATCTTGAGGAATTTAGTTATTTATTTTTTGTTTTATTAATCAATCCAACAAAATAATACCATAATCCAATTCCAAAACCAAACCCGGCCCCAGCAAGATTCAGAAGAGCAATTGAGAGGACACACAAACATGACACAAAACAATCCAAAAGTAGTCAAACAAAAATTAATAATATCAACAGTATCAATATTAATAACAATTCCAACATAGCAGTGATTAGAAATCCCTCATTGACATTATCATTACAGCCATTTATAAAAAAAATAAAAACTTTAAAAAAATGAACAATAGTCTCACAGTGGTTTACACTTGCATCGCATCTCATATGCTTGACAACAAATTGTGTCCAATATTTTCCACAAAAAAACACTATTTTGCAATAGCAGTAAGGAGCAAACGGCTCAGACATCATGATTAGCACAGATGAAATCCTTGTAAACAGTACAACAAGTGTAATTTTACACCAACAACTGAGTAGTGCAACCAGCACTTTAAAGCACATACAGAGGCAGATAAAGCTGCTGGATGCTGACCACGCATGATATTTCAAAACCTGCTACTACTATCTTGAGTAATTCAGCTGTGAATGCCAATAAATAGAATACGATGTGGTAAAGCGGTACTAAACTTACAAAACATCAACATTATTTGCTGTGATGTACTGTTTGTGTATTTGTGCTAATTGTCCTCATCTGTGCTTCTAGAGAAAAATGTGTATGTTCGTCCCTGCCGTATGACTGCATGTCATCTCCAAATGATTTGCTTGGCTTACGCCGCCAGACATGCCTCAATCCGCACATGAGCGCCATAGAGTTACAGTACGTGTTTGTGCTCTCACTTATGGACGCGTTCATACCGCTGTCACTTCCCTACACCACATTGAAGCGTACAATATTGTTTTTTCCGTCACGCAGAACATTGCTCACAAAAGGTTTCATATTTTACACGAAAGTGAAGGGTGTTTTCTGAAGCGCGAGCAGAGGAATTGCACTAGGCACCAGTCCTAATGGCCTTAACGTTTACGTCTGACCTCTAATCCGTAGTCACTGACATTGAGAATCAGTTTTGTTTTCATTTTTTTCAGATAACTCTCACTTTAATCGCAATACCAGCAAGAGAAATAAAACCAATTCAAGGCCACTGTCACCTCCTGGGAGCTTAAAATTCAATTCTGACTTCAAATGATTCGGTCAAAGATGACAATCTACTCTGAAACATCGCTTCTGAGAGGTACAGTCACAGACTTTTCCATATCATGGCCATGTCTTTTTGACCGAGTTGTAGGGCAAAAATAGCAAGTCCTCAGTTCTGCGAAATGTCCGCTCCTACATAAAGTATTTCCTTTTTGCATTTTTTGGGTTAGTGAGTGGAACAATTCTAAAGACAAATTAAGTGGCTGTTTATAGACATTAATCCTTTCAATCCGACCCAAATCTGGGGATTCCACTCAGGTAACTTTCAAAAAAGTTTCTGGGTTTCCGAGTTTTTGAGCTATTGGTGTATGGCGGTCATCCCCTGAGATCCTATCAACAGCAACCCAGCTTTTCTTTCCTTTGCCTGTTTCGACAATGACTACTCACTGCCGGGGAGTAATGCTGAAACACAAGTAAATAAAGGTTTAATAAAACACTGTGAGAAGGAAATGAAAAAGGACCAAATTGGGGACTATCAAGCCTGAAAGCAATCAGGTCAGTCTATCATCTATAAAGACAGACACTGTGGTGTTTATTGGTAATGCAGTGATTGGCTCTTTGGGAGTTAATTGCAAACGGCGTATAATTCTGCAATAAATAAGCTTCTTTGCAGAGACAGAACCTAATGAAGATCTGTCACCGTTACACTAAAGCTGTGTAGCAGCATTCCAGAGATAAACCTGGGTGTCAGGCCACATTGGATCACTTCAACAAAGACTTCAGGAGTCGTTAATCTACAGACGATAATTGCCCTGGAGTGATCCAGGTCACGATTCGCTCACTGCAGCAGCACGTGGTTATGTTTGTCAGACTCTTTGTTCCTCGGAGTGAACAATAAGCCATGTTTTGGGGCGAGGGGGTAAGCAAGCTGAAAAAAGATGGTAAGGCATGGTTTGGATCCGCCATCTCTACAATGCCAGGGTGATGGTGAGCTCCAGCAGCCTGATTCCTAAGGGTTGATGGGTAATTGAGATTCCGTATGCTCTGCGGCACATGCTGCTGGAAGGGTTTTCGGAGTAGAGGGACAGGGTGGAGTGGAGTGAAAAAGCGCATGAGAGGTGGTTGTTGTGTGTGGGAGGGAGAGGGTCGTGCTTTTTGACGTCATTGGGTAAATGACAGGAAGGGCTGTTGACGGGTCCTATTGCACACACCTTACAGAAGGACACAACCCCCTCCTCCTGGAGAGAGAGCACATAGAGGAAATTGGGAAGAGGGAGTGGGTGTTGGGGAAGGGGCAGGGGGGTGGGGGGGCATAACCACAGGAGACAAAACGCAAGGCGAGACAAGATGTTAGATATAAGAGAGAAGCATGCACTTAAGTCAGAAGAAACCACAGGGGCAGCATCGCCAGGGTTTGACACATTTCAAGTTGTTAAACTCTCCATGCACATACAAGTAGTGTCACGGAACTGAACAGAACCGCAAATAGGATCTACACGTATTGGATCAAAATCCTCCATACCAATCACAATACATAATAAGGTGGTTGCAACCTCAATCACGTGTCCTTCCAGCTGGACACACCATGGGTGGCCTCAAGGTTAACAATCCTGATTCTGACACCAACTGCTATTAACTTTCTACCCCCTACCTGGATCGGAAACCTTTGGGTTCAAAAACATATATATAGTCCATTCATTATTGTGCCTTGTCCATCTCTGGTATCTACTGCACAGGTGTCTCCTGTCCCAAAGGGGACTTACAAACGGGCACATTAATTACCTTACAGCCAACAATCCTGCTTCTGACACCAATCATCAAGAAACTCTTTACCCTCAACCTAAATTGGAAACATTTGGGTTTAAAAATAACTGGTCGATCCATTCTAGTGCCTCGTCCATCCCTGGTGTCTATTGCACATGTGTCTCCTGTCCCAAAACCACTTCCAACTAGCCACATGAATGGCCTCATGGCTAACCATCTCACTTCTGACATTTGCTCCAGAACTCTGAGAAGTTTTACGCTAAACTCAGACTTAAAACATTGACTATACAGCCATAGTCACAAACACTTTGTTTACAAGTGGGATAGGGGTATGGACAGGGTGCAGTCGAGGTCTTAATTATAAAATTAATATTAAGCATGTTAACCAAATTACATACAAACCTGTAGCATATTTTGTCACAACTTCTAGAAGCAGAATTCTAGTGCCTCATCTATCTCCAGGGTCAAAGGTATCTTGCGTCATGGCTGATGATCTCGCTTCTGACATCATCTGTCATGGAAATCTGTAGTACTTCACAACCTGGACTGGTACCATTTGGGTTGAAAAACCTGGAGACCGACTACTTAGGGATGTGAGCCCATATCCAACACCGGTCCCATGACTCCTTTAGGTGTCCCATCATATTGATGCTTGCGCTGTGCCCATTTCTGGGGTCTATCACTGCTTCTTCTTGCAAGGGTCACTCACTGTGGCCTCACTGTTTACCATCTTGCGTCTGACACCATTATGTTGTGTTGAAAAATCTGATCATTACACCAGGCTGTTTAGCGTCATCGCCAGTTAGCATTCACACCCACAAGTTACAAGTGGGATAGATGTGGGGGCGGGTTGAAGGGTTTGAGGTTGCCAGACGAGCTAAGAGTCGGATATGCAATATTAGCAAACTGACACGGCAGATTAGTCGACTAGACGGGTACATGGAGAAACTGAGGGAAGGATTACAGCACAACACTGTCAGGGTCAATGCCTTTTCACTTCCAATAAATGTCATCCAAAATGATGTTTTGCATAATCATGACCTAGCGTTTATTTCTCGGCCAAGCACCGGTGTGAGGATGTGGGGTTTAAGCCGCCGTTGCTAACCGATAGCCTGTTCAAGTGTCCTTGAGAATAAGCAGAATCCTTACACAATGCATTGGTAATATTACAGCTGATTCTTCCCTTTGCATTGTAAAGCTATTTTATTGTAAGAGGGAACAAAAGAGACAAGAGACAGACCTGTTTGCCTCCCATGGACTCAAACATCTTCTCCAGCTGGACTCGGAGCTGCTGAATGTTGTTGAGAAGAATGCAGGGCTGTCAAGAGGGTTGAAAACAAATAGGTGTCAGTTCTCAATGCATATTTAATGTCCACGTCTTGCAGAAAACAAATGCCAACAGAAACAGTATGTACGCTTTAGACAGAAAATGAAAGCATAGCAAACATCCATCAGTGTACATTTCCTGGCACATCATCTATACGAGAGATGCCAGGGGTCTGCGCAACATTGTCCGACAGCTGAAGAACACAATACTACGGAGAGAGGAATGCCCGTGCAAAATACGTCGGACATGTTTATTCTGCTGCTTTTATGTAATGCCGCGTGTAATTTTGCTACGTATTTTTAGTCAGGCGAACATGATGTGCCTTATCTTCTCCCCAAAAAAGGAATTACACCCCCGCCCTGACTAAACTGATGATGGCGGTAATGCACAGTGGTGAGATTGTGAACCCCTCAGGAGTATGATTGGTGCCTTTCAATCCCCCAGAGCAGCATAAATCGTGGCTCTCTCTTTTTCTGGATTTATGCGCACATTTGCATAGGGTGATTAGACGGTCCCAATGGGAGTAAAAGTAATTTCTCAAACATAGTAGATATTTCTAACTTGAGGGAGGATGACACAGGGAGCTAATATAACATCATAATTTCCTCTGAAAGATCGGAACTAATATAACTGTTGACTTATTTAAAGACCTTTATGTTTTATTGAACCCGTGGAGTGAAGTTACAACCGCTCGGAATGTACACTGTTGGGAAAGAAAATGAAAGTTAAACACAGGAAGTGAACACACTGTCAGTAACTGATGAATTGGTAAATATTTGGTGGGGTCTGCAACATGTGTCATTTTTTGCTATGTTTAAATTATGCTTAAAAAGTGTTTGTTCATTTCAAACCTTCATTTACCCCCACACATTAACAGCATTTGTGAACTGTTGATAGCGATCTATAGCGTTAATTTCTGTTGGTAAATGAGAGACAATGAGAGATTATCACACTTCAACATCTCTGTCATGTAAATGCCTCTTTGCTATGTCAGATTTGTAAAAGAAGATCTGTTCTGAATTGTCTAACCTTAAACCAGGGATGTCAAACATGCGGCCCGCGAACAGGTTAAATCCGGCCCAGCGAGATGAGTTTGCCAATTGTAAAATTGAGCTGCATTTTAAATTAAAGAAACTGCTGTTCTAAATGTGTCCACTGGATGTCACAATAGTATTTCCAGTATGCAAGGAAAATGGGTTATATATCAAGTAAGCGGTACACAGTAAAGTGGGGCTGTGACTCCTCCCCCTCGATGCAACACAAAACAAACAGGAATAAAATAAACAATTGTTAACCACACTTAAAATGCTGCATGAGACATTGCACATTGATATAGTTCTGTGAAAATGATTGTCTTCTGTGCAAATTTAACGAAAGTGAACCGTGCAAATCACAAATGAGGTAGTTGATACATGGAAGCGTTTTATTTATGCTTTATTTAGTTTTTTGTTCAAACCTAGATGGGCTGTGACTTAAAGTTGAATTGCTTTGTAGATACACTGAGAATAAGTCTCAGTTCATTGTGTTCTTCATGGCGTTTTTGAAACTGCACAATTTTTTTCCTTAGAATTTTCAACTAACTTGAAGTGTTTTGTCAGGACGGTTATTTGTATTATGTACATTTTCAGAATGTGCTTGTTCTATTGTGGGCCAAAGTAAAACAAAGAAAACAATCTGAGGTTGTCATAGTTGTAGTTTTAACTTATTATGCCATGATTTTGAATAGATTTGAATAGATGATCTCCTGCTGGCCCCACTATGGACTGGACTCTCACACTATTAACTAGATCCACTATGGACTAGTTTTTTCTTGCCCGGATGTGGGATCTTTGCCGAGGATGTCGTTGTGGCTTGTGCAGCCCTTTGAGACACTCGTGATTTAGGGCTATATATGTAAACTTTGATTGATTGATTGATTGATTGATTTTCCTCCATTCGTCCCCTGAGCTAAAATGAGTTTGACACCCCTGCCCTAAATAAATAAAGGTTAAATATGTAAATACGTGTAAACTAGGATGTGAGAACACCGGTTAAATATTTATATACAGTACTACATTACCCAAAAGGCTTAGCATCATAGACGGGAACTGGAAGTTGGTTTGACCCACGCGACGACAATTGTGCCACTTTAGTTGTAAAGATAGTTGGTGTGCGTGTCTGAGTGCCACTCAAAAACAAATTCTATTGGCGAAAAAGTTTCCCGTTTTCTTATCGACTTCCCCATTCACTCCAAAATGTATTTAAAAAAAATTGTTTTTATTAATTCATTATTAATTTGTCGTTTAGGTAAATAAATGCCCTACCTATTATTAGATCAGATACAGTACAGACACAAGTACTTTTATTTATGACTATTATTAACTACTGTATGAGAAATCCCAGCTTTATATTTCCCATTAATATCCCACACAGTGATCAAAAAACAGGTTACCTGATTCTATGTCGCAGTATTCAACCCGGATGGATTTTTTGTTTTGTATCTTTCTCGTCTTTTTACATTTAAGGATGATCGATCCTTTGTCTATAACACGTCTACGTTTTGTTGTTTTTACTCAAAACCCGCCACAGTTCCAACATCTTTGTGTGCATTATTCCCCCCATGGCATCAGCTTTATACCACAAAGCACAGAAAGCATACACACTTTGCGATTTAATTTGACATAATTCAGCCATTGCAATGAATCATTTCCTGTTTTTTTGATCAACCATTTGTCTCTTCGGTCGTGTCTCCAGTGGGGATGAACAATGTGCAGAAACATATGTATTGTTTCCACTTGGAACACTTTATGTCATCTTTCACCGCCACTGCAAAGACCGGTGTGGCTAATTAGGCCACTCACAGGGCCTTCGGGCTCGGTCATCTGTCACCTTAAGATTCTGATATGGAGGCCAGAAAGTACAATGACTTCAGGCTGCAAGATGAGTAATTACACTTTAAGTGTATTACAGCGAGCAGTGCTGGAGTCTCAACTGCTGGTAAAAGCCTCCCCTGGACGGACTTAAAATATTCATCTTTTTCCTTGTCAGCTATTAGCATATTGAAGAAAGGTACTTACCACGTTCTCCTTATTCAAATACAAAGGGTAGTCCTTGGAAATGATTGCAGCATACTGCAGAAGAACCTTATTGATAGTCTGCATTGAGGGAGGGAGAGAGAGTCGTTGTTATAATTATAATTGTTTGCTGTTCTGTTAATAAATCACAATGAAATATAAGCAGGGCCTCCTAATGCGATGAGAAAGATCAATGGCAAAGTCTAAAGCAGTCTGTTAATCAGGAAAACTACAATAACACTTCTTTTATACAAGTTATTACAATACAGACTAAAATCAAACGACCCTGACTTTGTACAATTCAGAAATCCAGCACTATTTTTGTGAAAGACACTTTAATCAAAGGAAAATTAAATACTATAACTGCTTGTAATAGGCAACTCTCATTTTAAGTACATATTTAGGATAAGCAGTTTGGTTGAACATAGAAAAAGTGTCTTGTCAATCAAAAATAAGTATATTTTACACTTAATTTCAAATATTTCAACATGCTTGTATTCCAATTTTTCTAGTGTTTGCGGTGTAACATTGTGTAAGACCTACAGGAGGATCAAATTTAGACATTTTGGGGGAGGGGGGTTTCAATTTTTTTGTAAAAAAAAACATGGTTTGCCGTCATAATAATAAAACAATCATTTTGCAATAATTCAGCGCTGAGATTAACCTTTTTGTTTTTGTTTATTGTTTGGCTTTTTTGGCTCTTATTACGAAATGTTTTAAAAAAGATGGGCTGTTGTTGCAAGAATCTTGCCAAAGTTCAGCACTGTGTGTGTTGCTTTTTCTTTGGCTTTTCAATGTTTTGTTAACAACAAATACGTCGTCACTACAAATCCAAGATAAGCTTGAGTTTTTTATTGTTTTTTTTTGCAGCGAAAATCATCTCCACTTGCTCTTTCTTCATGTGTTAAAAGAGCCAAGTGTTTTGTTTTATGTTTTGTCATATTAACGGTGGTTAACTTATTTTTACATTTAATACGCTTCTTTGACACAAGCCTTCTTTGCATAGGTCTTTCATTGCGTGGTAAAAAGTCAAGCGTTAATACTAGTTCACTTTTTTCCCACTTGTATCACATTTAAGGATGTTAAAATCATATTGAAAATATTTTATGTACACTACCGTTCAAAAGTTTGGGGTCACCCAAACAATTTTGTGGAATAGCCTTCATTTCTAAGAACAAGAATAGACTGTCGAGTTTCAGATGAAAGTTCTATTTTTCTGGCCATTTTGAGCGTTTAATTTGACCCCACAAATGTGATGCTCCAGAAACTCAATCTGCTCAAAGGAAGGTCAGTTGTGTAGCTTCTGTAACGAGCTAAACTGTTTTCAGATGTGTGAACATGATTGCACAAGGGTTTTCTAATCATCAATTAGCCTTCTGAGCCAATGAGCAAACAAATTGTACCATTAGAACACTGGAGTGATAGTTGCTGGAAATGGGCCTCTATACACCTATGTAGATATTGCACCAAAAACCAGACATTTGCAGCTAGAATAGTAATTTACCACTTTAGCAATGTATAGAGTGTACTTCTTTAAAGTTAAGACTAGTTTAAAGTTATCTTCATTGAAAAATAAGGACATTTTAATGTGACCCCAAACTTTTGAGCGGTAGTGTACATTTAATGATTCATGACGAAATTTTGAGCCAAGAACGGGTTATTTCGCTTCCCGTTGTTTACAAAAACCAACAAATCCAATGTTAAATATTTTAGAAGTTGCTTTCACACATGCTTTAAAACCAGTGGTTCTAAACCATTTTGACCTTGGGGCCCAATTTTTCCACTACAGAGGGGCCCAGGGCCCACTCTAATTAGTGATCCTACTCTGGATTTTAATCTTATTAAAAAAGTATAAAAAATAATCTAACATACTTGGCAGTTTAACAGGACAAACTTTGCCAAATTATGTGAAACATGTGTTAATCAAGGCTAATAAAAAAATAATAATACTAACCAAATATAATGCAAAAAAGGGACTCATAAAAAACAAAGAAAAACACATTTACTCACAATTACACAGTGCTAAAATAAATAAATTTTAACAAAATTAATATTTATAAATAATAAATATATTTTTTAAATAAACAGTCAATAAAATTTAAGTGCTAATAAAAATACAGCTTCAACATTATAGTCATATTTTTTGTGCTTAGAAAACTTATTGAATGACTTTATGTCCTATAGACTTCTTCTGTTTGTTTGAGGTTGTCATTACTGCCACAAGTTGTGGACAAGTAAAACTTACGGACCACAGCTAAGAATCAGATATTGTTTAGCGGCCCTGGCCCTATGGTTAAGAACCAACGCTTTAAACTGCTGTACCTTTGCAAAGCGGCACATGAAGTGAGCCAGAGCCTGAGGGTTGGGACACTCCAGCTTCTTGATGATCTCAAAACTTTGGTTGAGCTGCGTGAACACATCCACCACCGAACAGGAAAAGAGGGCGTGGTCGGACGTCTGCTGGAACTGTGCAGCCCGGAAGGAAAGTGGCAGAATGAAGTCATAAAAGTGGAATGGACAACTGTGTAATAAAAAAAAGTAGTAATCCAGTCCTTAGACATAAACATGCAGCTATAGTATTTATTTCATACCTACCAAAGGTTAACATAAGTGACAGGCTTGATCTATTATTTAATTAAAAATATTGGAATTCATTGCTTTGATGCATCTGCAAACAGCTAAAATTATACACAAAGCAAACTATAACCTGCTACCCAAGATTGTACAAACATTTTTCTCAACAAAAGAGGAGAAATATAACCTTTTAGAGAAAAAAATATAATTTAAAACATCTGGATGCACGTACAACACTTAGGACCTTTAGCATATCTGTATGTGGAATTAAATTATGGAATCGATTAAGCAAAGAAATCAAAGAATGTAATATGATGCAGTTTGAGAAACTGTCAAACTTCAATTGTTTACAAAGTACGAGAAAGAAGAAGAATCCTGATAAACATCTTGAACCTTATTAAAAAAGAACATCTTATTCATATCATAATGTGAACTATATATTACTTAACTATTTATTGTTATTTATATTATATATTTATAATTATTTACTTATCCCTTTTGGCAATGCATTTATTTACTGATTTATCTATTTTTTTCAGGTATTTAGTAACAAATGTGTTCGTAATTGCTATGATACATAAAGGGGTAGGATTAAATAAGATCCACTTCCTACTCCTTTTTGGACGTGATGCAACGGAAAACTGTAGTTATGTATTATGTATTATAATGTAATTGTATGCATGTTTGATATAAACATAACCGTAACAGGTGTAACAATGTATGTTGGCCGTGTATAAACCAGCTGTATTTATGTGTAGCCTATTAAAATAAGCCTTTTAGGTAAGTTGCAAGAGAAAAAACACTTGATTGGTTGGCATTAGTGCTGAGTAACACTTGGTGAGGTTTAGTGAGGGTGGTTGCAATGGTTCAAAATTGCAATTGAAGAAAATGGGTTTGAATGTTTAAGCAGAATGTATGATATATTACTGTAATCTTTAGGAGGTTTAAAGTGGAAAAAAATGTTTTTTTTTTTTTTTTTTTGCTAGTTGCTATTCTCTAAAAATGTATGAATTATAAATATCACACTGGCAAAAAAAAATTTGCCAGCAGCCAAACTTATTTATTCATATGTTCATTACTTTGCAATATACATCAACGCCGTTTTATTTGCCTTGACATCATCGTTTTGATGTTTTGCTTTTGCATCATGTTGAAGTGATATGATTTTCTTGCAATGTCTGGAGGACATTCCTTTTATCTGACACGCTCGCTCCTCTTCAGGAAGACAAATTCATCTTCTGTGCAGGTTGTCCTTGGCCGATTTAAATACAAAAGAAAAAGAACACTCAGGACTAATGTATTTTTTAATTTTTTTTTTTACTCACGCCGTCCTTCTTGTCTCTCTCCAGAGCTCCATTAAGGAAATCCATGGACACATCTTCATTCTCGTCCAGCCACTGAATGACAAACGGTTCAAACCACCTACAAGAGATCATTTTTAATGTAATATTTGACTGAATATTTGTTTGCTGGTAGTGTAAAAAGAAGACTTGTGTTATTTATGTTTGAATGGCATAGTTTCCAAGGATAACTCAAAGTGTCCTTAGAAACACTAACTTGAAAGTGGCTGATAATTTGATTTTAAATACTTTTTTAACATATGTTGTACAAGTAATAGCGGTAAGAAGCCTAATAATAAATATTATAAATGCTTGATCACTCCTAAATAAGTTATTAAGTACATCAGGAGGTTGCCTACAGCCACAGCTGTTAACGCCAATGTTTTAAAAAACGGTTATTTGCTTTTGGGTGACTATTGAGGACTCTGCAGTTAATTGATCACAGGCACTTATATGATACACCGCTCCTTTTTAATGCCTGCAAATTACATTTATGTCAGTCGAGTTCTTACCAAAACACACCATCTGTAGTGCAGATGTGGCATCTGTAAAGCTGGTGTTGACATTTACGTTTTGTGTTTTTGCTGGGGTTTTTTTTCATTGTGTTGCTTACTAAAAGACTATCATTGCTAACGGCAGAACTGATGATAACTTAATAAAACTTTGGCACCAGACCGTATATTTACAATAATAGAAAATTAAGACAATTTACTCATTTAATTTAAACTATTCTGCTGCAAAATCATTAACAGTCACAAGGCTTGATCGACTAAAGGTGTGGCGTGTACTAATGTGAAACCTTGATCCACTAAGCTTGTGTGCAGAGGAATGGTGTCTCCTAAATGAGCAAAAGAGAGAGCGAAACCCATTTCCAATGTCCTTCTTCGTGAATATTCAGAATATATGCTGATGACAGAACGCACACAACACTCGGAAGAGGGGACGCAAGTCATTTAGCACTCGCATTGTGATCTATCAAGAATGAAACTGTTCTGCGGCCACTGTTTTATATCTGTATTTTGCACGTTTGAAATGTTTGTGTAAACTGGCTCAGTCACGCACAAATGGCTGTGAGAGAGGAGGCGATCGCGCTGAGAGAATATACTGTCTGTGTGTGTGTGTGAACATATATATATATATATATATATATATATATATATATATATATATATATATATATATATATATATATATATATATATATATATACATATATATATATATATATATATATATATACGTATATATACATATAAAATAAACATTTTAGACATATCGTCTACTAGGATGAAGTGGCGACATGTCCAGGGTGTACTCCACCTTCCGCCCGAATGTTAGCTGGGATAGGCTTCAGTTACCCCCGCGACCCCGAGAGGCACAAGCGGTAGAAAATGGATGGATGGATGGATGGATTGAGATATCGTCTTTTCAGCAATATCATTTTATAATTTTATAGCAGCTGGATAACTTAAGGGGCTGGTTAAAATACATGTAATTAATTCATTATGGTGTCTGCTGGTGTTTTTCTTTTAATGGAGTTCTTTTTTTTTCATATCAGCACCGTAGCTCGGCCGTGCCAGCAGTCTGAGGGTTCTAGGTTCGATCTCCGCATCTGCCATCTGCCATCCTTGGGCAAGACACTTCACCCACTTGCTGCCAGTACCACCCACACTGGTTTAAAAATGTAACTTAGATAATGGGTTTCACTATGTAAAGCGCTTTGAGTCACTAGAGAAAAGTGCTATATAAATATAATTCACTAATTCACATATCGGAAATATATTCATATCTCTCCTATACAAAACCGTCACAACATCGCAGCGCCTCCCAGAGCGCACCGTCAGCCAGCATGCTAAAAATAAGTTCTATTGTGAAAATCCCGCTTCAATATAGCCTAGAAAAGGTGGGTTCATTTATAATCTGTGTGCATGTCAACATGAAGAAACACCACAGGTCGGACAATTTTGATGTCATAAATGTGGAGGAAAATGGGTGTCTCCATGGTCACAGCCCGCATGCATGCACAAATCTAATTTAAATAGGGCGGTCTGCACCACTTTTGTTCTTGTTATCAATTGTACACGCAGTCTTAGATCACCCGCAACACACCCACTTATAGTACACACAGTTTTATATTTTGCTCACACTAATCAGCATTTGTCATTTGGATCTTAGGACTGTAGATCAGGTCCTGGTTTTGCAGAAGATGACCGACTGACTTTTTTGAGTCGATATTTGGCAACACTTTTGTAATGTGCCTTTGCTTTGTTGTTAACAAACACCATTCCACTGACTAATGATGCTACTAGCCTACTGTGTAAAATGTAAAAAAAAAAAAAAGATATAGCTGAGTTGAATTCCTATGATTATATTTTACATTTTGCTACTGGGTAACTTTGAAATATTTCTATGTGCATGTCTTTCCCCTTTTCCGCATGTCCTTTTCAACGGTGACACGCAATTTAATTTCTAGCATATATTTTTGTACAATATTAACTTGCAGACAATGTTGTGTCTGCGGTGATAAATCAGGTGCAAGTGAATTATGTATTTGACTTGTTGTCATCACAAAAACACATCATGCCTTGAATGGACGTGTACGTGTTGCTTTAAAGTGCTTTCTTCATAAATATTCACAACGCAGTCATGTGGAAAATTTGGACCCTGTTGTGAAAACAATGACATTTGTGGCACCCACTATGGGTGGTGGTACAGAAGCTTTGAAAGACATGTGAGCATACAAATATCAAAGTTGTATCATCAGCTCAATGACTTACGGACAATTAGTTGCCAAGTCTCGCCAATGCCCTTGCAAAGACGTTTTTCTCGATGGCGGACATTTTTTTGTTTTTGTTTATCTTTTTCAAATTGTACACACACGTGCTGGTCAATCCCCTAATTGTACACACAGATTGGGCTAAACACAGCAGCTGAGCATTGAGTGACTATATTTGGGGTTCATGAGCGGTGCTACAATTTGGTGTATTTGTCAGAAAAACAATAGCAGAGGCAGAAGCATAGCACCACATTTTTTGGCCCCCCATGCACATACCAAGATTCCTGAAGAGACTCCCATCCCACAATAAACCCAACACACACACACACACACACACACACACACACACACACACACACACACACACACACACACACACACACACACACACACACACACACACACACACATTGGTATGTTTATGTGCACTAAAAAAACTAAATATTGATGTGATTTGGTTGAAACCAGTTTTTTAAAATACATAACACATTGAAGTTTTAACTTTACAAAAATGGGATTAACATATCTACAAACCCCGTTTCCATATGAGTTGGGAAATTGTGTTAGATGTAAATATAAATGGAATACAATGATTTGCAAATCCTTTTCAAGCCATATTCAATTGAATGCACTACAAAGACAAGATATTTGATGTTCAAACTCATAAACTTAATTTTTTTTTGTTGAAAATAATAATTAACTTAGAATTTCATGGCTGCAACACGTGCCAAAGTAGTTGGGAAAGGGCATGTTCACCACTGTGTTACATGGCCTTTCCTTTTAACAACACTCAGTAAACCTTTGGGAACTGAGGAGACACATTTTTTAAGCTTCTCAGGTGGAATTATTTCCCATTCTTGCTTGATGTACAGCTTAAGTTGTTCAACAGTCCGGGGGTCTCCGTTGTGGTATTTTAGGCTTCATAATGCGCCACACATTTTCAATGGGAGACAGGTCTGGACTACAGGCAGGCCAGTCTAGTACCCGCACTCTTTTACTATGAAGCCACATTGATGTAACACGTGGCTTGGCATTGTCTTGCTGAAATAAGCAGGGGCGTCCATGGTAACGTTGCTTGGATGGCAACATATGTTGCTCCAGAACCTGTATGTACCTTTCAGCATTAATGGCGCCTTCACAGATGTGTAAGTTACCCATGTCTTGGGCACTAATACACCCCCATACCATCACAGATGCTGGCTTTTCAACTTTGCGCCTATAACAATCCGGATGGTTCTATTCCTCTTTGGTCCGGAGGACTGGACGTCCACGGTTTCCAAAAACAATTTGAAATGTGGACTCGTCAGACCACAGAACACTTCTCCACTTTGTATCAGTCCATCTTAGATGAGCTCAGGCCCAGCGAAGCCGACGGCGTTTCTGGGTGTTGTTGATAAACGGTTTTCGCCTTGCATAGGAGAGTTTTAACTTGCACTTACAGATATAGCAACCAACCGTAGTTACTGACAGTGGGTTTCTGAAGTGTTCCTGAGCCCATGTGGTGATATATTTTACACACTGATGTCGATTGTTGATGCAGTACAGCCTGAGGGATCGAAAGTCACGGACTTAGCTGCTTACGTGCAGTGATTTCTCCAGATTCTCTGAACCCTTTGATGATATTACGGACCGTAGATGGTGAAATCCCTAAATTCCTTGCAATAGCTGGTTGAGAAAGGTTTTTCTTAAACTGTTCAACAATTTGCTCACGCATTTGTTGACAAAGTGGTGACCCTCGTCCCATCCTTGTTTGTGAATGACTGAGCATTTCATGGAATCTACTTTTATACCCAATCATGGCACCCACCTGTTCCCAATTTGCCTGTTCACCTGTGGGATGTTCCAAATAAGTGTTTGATGAGCATTCCTCAACTTTATCAGTATTTATTGCCACCTTTCCCAACTTCTTTGTCACGTGTTGCTGGCATCAAAAAGTTAATGATTATTTGCAAAAAAAAAAAAATGTATCAGTTTGAACATCAAATATGTTTTCTTTGTAGTATATTCAACTGAATATGGGTTGAAAATAATTTGCAAATCATTGTATTCCGTTTATATTTACATCTAACACAATTTCCCAACTCATATGGAAACGGGGTTTGTAGTACATATCTAGTTAACCCCCCCAAAACAATTGGCTTTTGGGTTTTTTTCACAAAAGTGCCCACAAATTCAATACAAAGTTGCCATAATATGACTTTAATTAATCATGCTACTTTGTGTATCGACATGGTAGTAGGCTCTATGATTTAGGCGTAACGTGGGTTGGCTCAAAGAACTGCAGTCTGCACTGAAAGATGGTGATGTGCGTACGTGGAAGAGAATGCAGTGCGTCAGGTTGGATGCAACATGGTGTTATGCTGAACGAAATGTGGCGGTGATTTTACTGTTGGTCTTGGCTTGCCATCAAAGTAGGCCTCTGCGATATAAAATATATTATATTATACTATATATAATTATTTTGATGGTGGTTCGTGCGGTCAAACTAGACATTTTAGCAGGGTAATGCCAACAATCTGTCCCGACTCCCAACGAAAATATTGCGGCGTAACTTTACAAATACATTTGGTTAATCGACATCAGTAAAATGTGGCATAATTACTTAGTAAACAATCTTGCAAGAAGCATAAACAAGAGAAACCTACAGCCTAGGACTCGTCGATTGCCATTTGAAGTTCCTTAGAGTTCGGCTACATATCTGGCAACCTCAGTCATGGAGAGTGGGAGGGCACTACATAATTTTGACTGTGATTGAAGTACCATTTCTGGCCACATTACTACATATGGCACCTTTTAAGTATTCCACTTTTTAAAAATTTTTGTGAGAAAGTAATGAATATTTTGTGTTTTTCCATAAAATATAGGGATGTATTTGACAAAAAGGGCATTAAACATTAAAACAACAAATCCAACTTCATATTAGGGTTGTACGGTATACCGGTATTAGAATAGTACCGTGATACTAATGAATCATATTCGGTACTATACCGCCTCTGAAAAGTACCGGCCCACCACCTCCCCCCTGCAATAAGAAATATGTTTAATGTACCGTAAGATTTTTTGTTAAAATAAAGCCAATAATGCATTTTTTTGTGGTCTCCTTTATTTAGAAAAGTACCGAAAAGTATCGAAATAATTTTGGTACCGGTACCAAAATATTGGTATCGGGACAACACTACTTCATATTGACAGCTAAACCTGAAGTTGTAATAATAATAATAATATATGACTTGTTTTTGACATTTTTATGACAGAGACATATATGGGTCCCCGGGACCAAAATTGAAGGGGGCCCTAAAGGTTGAACATATCTATATATTTTATTGGTTTTGAAAATAAAAATTATCAGTGGAAAAAGTTTGGACACCCCTGTCTTGAGCATTATTATTTTGATTCAAGCAACCTTATTATCAGACAATAATGTGTATTTTATCTTAACATTTATGAAAACAGTTTTCATATCTTACGTGTTTAAATGACAGGACAAAAACTACACCTACACTTCCACGGTTGTGAGCAAGTTTTGACAACATTTCAAAAGTAAGAACAGGGATCCCCTGGGGTGTCCTAATTTTCTCACATCACCGTCCCATCTTCAGTTTTTTTACAACAGTGACAGCATTATTTCATACACGTTTTCATTTTGTATGTCAGTTCAGTGTGTTTGCATGCCAACATAGCTCATTACTTACAGAGAATACTCCGGCGGAACCCCCTTGAAGGCTGGCAATTCGCGCACGTACTCATTGTGGAACCATTTGACTTTGAAGTGAAGATTCATGTATTCAGTGCTTTTGCATAAGCGGTGCTTATCGTGTTCTGGAATGCAGATTAAAACACAAGAAAGAAAAGTAGTTAGCACAAACAGTTCTTGCCTAAATTGTAAGGTTCAGTTCCAAAGAAAAAAAAAAGGACGTAATAATAATTTTATGGTTATGCCGCAGTATGACACTTTCAACTCTTAAAATGAGGATGAAAAATGTCTCGCTGCGATTTATTTGAACAAGTCAAAGAGACTGAAATGTGCAAGCATATCAATAAGGTAGCTGTGATTTGCTTTCACACAAAATCTTCATACGCTCAATTATGCAGACAGCCTGCAGCTATTGAGAGTATTAGACAAAAATAATAAATAAATTGAGCCTGTGAACGCATCCAGCTTCCCTTCAAAAGACACAAAGCCTTTGAATGACTCCAAAGAGAAGAAACTCCAGATAAAATGGATTAGATTTCGTCCAGTTTGGCTGACGAGGCAGCTAAGTCATTAAGACCGGCTCAGTTTTTAGACGCTTTAGAACAATTAAACCTTTTGCATGGATCCCAGAGTTTTTCTTCCATACAACTGAACTGAACTGAACTGAAACCTCGCTTGGCCATCAGGTGACCGTGGCGGCCAGCTGTCCGAAGGCAGGGCGGTCCTGGGCCAGGGCGATGAGGTCTGGTTAATGTTATCTGGCCCGTCCTAGGCCGACCGAGACGGCGCCAACACATGGATGGTGGACGTGCACACGCCGTGAGAGCCTATTTGGCTGGGACTGCTGTAGACAACGTGCAACTTAATTCGTTAGCGAGATGTTCATGCTGACGAGATCATCCGCCTTCTTTTCCAAAGAGTTCACCCACAGCTTTCACTTTTGGAAGATAAGGAAGATCTAGCAGTTTTGGATCCAAGATAGACAAAGTCTTGGATGGTGATGGTGATCAATCAATCAATCAATCAATATTTATTTATATAGCCCTAAATCACAAGTGTCTCAAGGGGCTGCACAAGCCACAACGACATCCGTGGTTCAGCGCCCACATAAGGGCAAGGAAAAACTCACAACCCAGTGGGACGTCGATGAGAATGACTATGAGAAACCTTGGAGAGGACCGCAAATGTGGGTAACCCCCCCCTTCTAGGGGAGACCGGGTGCAATGGACGTCGAGTGGGTCTGACATAATGTTGTGAAAGTTCAGTCCATAGTGGATCTAACATAATAGTGAGAGTCCAGGCCATAGTGATCACGATGACCTGCTTTGGGGGGGTTGGAAGTCAGACAGTTAGTGTTTTTTTGTCTCTGCCTAGCTGACGGTATAGGCCAGGAGCAAGGCTTCTTTGCTAATTTTAAAAATGCTTTGGTGATGGCATCCAGGTGTGCGGAAAACAGCACAACATTGTCGGCGTAGCACATATCTGTGAATCAGAAGTGGAAGTTGACTCCAATACTGGGGCACTGGTGTAGTGTGTTTGGGATCCAGTAGTCAACAGCAGTGTTAATGCAAAACAATTCATCATTACAAGACTTCAACCAATATATCGTTCTTTTTATGTCTGCATGAGAGCCAGCGTCCTCTGCAGTGGACATTTGTCTTTTTCACAACAGGTTTCACTCCCCCAAAATGTGTAACTCTGACAAAAGAATAGACCAAAAACAAATGTGTCCACTGTGGAGGACACTTGTTCTCAGGAGGATATAAAACCAACACTATGACAAAGACAAAATACCTCAGAAGGAAAACAAAAAAAGCACCAGGCGGATGAGACAATGCTGCATAGACATAGCATAGGCTGCTATATGGGAGGAATAAATTATCTGTCGGGATTAAAAATGCAGTGAAAGCATCGCTCACACCCCCGAGTGCATTAAGCGTGAATGAAAAGTCAAAGGCAAGCTGCCTGTGTCGACACACGTGTCATTTCAAAAAGAAACATACAAGTATGTATTGGGTGAGCACATTGACGCACTAGAGCAGGCATAACCAAAGTAGGGATCGCGGGCCAATTTTGGCGCACCAAAATGTGGCTACCAATTGTAATACATATTCATACTGACCTCTTTCAAGGTGCACAATCATTGATGGCATATCCACAAGGCTAAACTGTGTGTGGTGTGTGTGCTGTTTTCGTACTAAATAAGATGTCTCTTTCCGTTTGATTTTTAGACCGCTTCTTGATGCTGCTATTACCGCATTGTAAGAGCTGGTCTCCTGAAGCTTTAGTAAAACTTGGTTATATTGCTATTCTGTCTTGGTGGTCCTTCTTACTGAACATATATGTCATCCGAAAGACCAGTGTGTCTTATTCCCTGAGAGGAAGACTGGTCGGACGCAACACACTGTAAAAATAATGGCCATGACTTTACGTTTAAAAACTGGCAGCTCAGTCACCATTATTTTAACAGTGGTACAGTTTTTCAATTTGTAAAAAAACACCGTAAATGTTATGGTCAAATTCTAGTGACTGAGCTGCCATTTTATTTTTTGTCGTAAAATCTAAAGAATTTTTATTTTTTTTCACAGGGGAACTAGTTATGTTTGAATTTAAGAACCCCTGCTCAACGGTATTTGGAAAAGGATAATCTTGGTCGCAATGATTCGCCCACGTCCTATAATGAAAACCTAAACGCTTCGAAATTTGGCATCCTCCATATGTCTAATCTGGGTAAAGTTTGAAAGCGATCAGATGAAATATCAAGGAGGAACTAGTTACAGAACAATACCTGGAAATGGCGAAAATCTGCCAAAAATGACTTGTTTGGATGTTTTGAGGTTAAAAATGTACATAGAAGATGCAGAGTTGCATGTTAATTGAATAAGACACAGTTTGTGTGACAATTTCTTCTACCTTACATTTACATATGGCGATATGAGGCTAAATGCTTCATTTGCATCCCTATTTGGCCCCCAGACCATAGGCACATTTTCACTTTGGCCCTCTGAGGCAAAAATGTTTGGCCACCACTGCATTAAAGCGAGGGTCTCAAACTGAATTTAGCTGGGAGCCGCTGAAAGTTTGAGTTCACTTCAGTATCACGTTTCAACTACGTGACTAAATTTCTTAACTACTTGTACCAGCGGCTATATAGACCCTAAACTACAGAAAGCCTGAAGGCATATAAATGTAAAATTTAATATAAAAATTGCCGATATTGACACTGCTACGTTCACTAGGAAATGGTCAGAAACACTTATGCTTTCTTATAGGAAGTTGCTCTTTGTGGGTTTGTTGTGCTGTAATTTTTGTGGTTGTACCATATTGTATTTAGTATTCTTTAAAGCGGAATTCAAGATGGCAATAATGTCTTGTACGATTAGCCACCCACAGTGCGCAGACCGCAATACATTCAACGAAGTAGAGGGCCGCAAAGTATGGGACTGACGCGAGTTTGAGTGCCCCGCAGAACGACAACCTACTAAAAACATTTTTCTTTGCATTTAAAAACAATCCCTATTGAAATTAACCTGAATGGCTAAAACACTGTCATTGAAATGCAAGTCCAATAGGTGGCACTGTCACTTAAACACAACTGCATGTGCCCTTGCAAGAAAATGTCAATTAATTGTTACTTCTATAGCGGCATGCAACTCTGAAAACCAAGCGTTCACTGCAGTGGACATTAGTTTTATGTATGTCTATTTATTTAGACCGGAGGTCAGCAACCCGCGGCTCTCAAGCTAAATGTGGCTCTTTGGCGCTGCCCTAGTGGCTGCCTGGAGCATTTTTAAAAAAAGGATTGAAAATGGAAAAGATGGGGGAAAATATTTGTTTTTTGTTTGAGGACAAACATGACACAAACCTTCCCCAATTGTTAGAAAGCCCACTGTTTAATATGTTTGTGTGTATGCTTCACTGATGAGAGTATATGGTGAACATCGTTTTGTCCTACTAATTTCGGCGGTTCTTGAACTCAACATAGTGTGTACTGTGATGCAACAGTTTGTTTACATGTAAAATATACCCCTCCTTCTTTGCCTCATTTTGTCCACCAAAAGTTTCATACTGTGCGTGTTAGCACAAAGGTGAGCTTTGTTGATGTTATTGAATTGTTGGAGTGCTAATCAGGCATATTTGGTCACTGCATGACTGCAAGCTAATCAATGCTAACATGCTATTTAGGCTAGCTGTATGTAAATATTGCATCATTATGCCTCATTTGTAGGTATATTTGAGATCATTTAATTTCCTTTACTTTTATCTTCTTTATATATAATTTAGTTTTGCATGCCTCATGACACATTGTCTGTATGTAATATTGGCTGCATTTCTGATAGTTGTTTGTGTGCTTGTTGTTCCAGACCACTGCAAACGTTACCTCGCTTGCCAAAGATTGTAATAAATCTATTAAATGAAGATAGCCTTCCGTTTCCTTTAACTTGGACACACACATCTATACCTTTGGCCATTAAAAGCCAGTAATTTTCAGGAGTTATCTAATTTTCTAAGTAGCCTCTGATTTACTAATGGTTTTTAATGTTGTAAAAATGTGTAGAATAAATATTACATTTCAACACTTCTTTCAACGAAGATTTGCTTCAGCCTGCGAAACATAGACATTTTGATAGTAGGCTGTTATAGCTAATATAGACACTTACGTCATGTATTGTCTTCATTATAAGACTTGTATACGGCTTTTAATTTTTTGCGGCTCTAGACATATTTATTTTTTGTATTTTTGGTCCAATATGACTCTTTCAACGTTCTGGGTTGCCGACCCCTGCTTTAGCCAAAGTAGGATATTTTGAAAACAAATATTTGTTTTGCAAAATACAAAAATTTGCTACAATTAACTGGAATGAGCCTGGAAAACATCAAATTATTGCCTGTTATCGACGGATCGCACACAGTATACACAGAAATACTCCTTCAATGCAGTTTCTACGCATATTAAACACATGATGGTGTGTCAAAATGGAGCCTAAGAAGCCAACAATAAGACGGCATTATTCTGTTTTTCCCTCTATTTTATGCCTATTTGCTCACACTGCCTTGACGCTAACTCCAAAGACAGGTTGGAATCCAGCTCGTTGCACCCTGGCTGTCACGCTTTAATCCTGATAAGAACCTCCGTGCTTAGCCTGATGAATAGTGCTAAGCTTGCCAACCTACACTCTCCTGTAAGCCGTGAGAAAATATTCATATATGTTTGAATTAAGTTTTTTTTAATATATATATTTAAAAAAACTAGGGTTATTGCATTCTGTTATACCCAATGTTACTTGTTAGAATAAGGACGCCAGTACAGACAAATAGTTAAATATATGGCGGACGCATAACCTTTATGATGTAAATGTCACCTTTGTTTTGGTTTAAATCCACATTGTCAATGAATATTAGTTTAGAAACATGAACATGAAGTAGATTGTGTTTAATAAACAAGTTAAGTGCACATGCAGTGTATTCTCTTTGCTCGTGCAAAATTAAACACGTATAGATTACAAATGAATGATATTTAATTGTGATTAATTACAATTAATCAACCCTGTAAGTATTCACTTCTTTCTTGACTCTCTTTGCTCGTGCACAATGAAACACGGTTATCATGGATTAAAAAAACATAATTTTTAATCAAAATGAACCCAAAGCAATCTTATAATTACAATTCTAATACATTTACAGCACTATAGTAGTTTAAATCACAAAAATGTGAGACACCCAAAAGTACAGTGTGGCTTGTCTAGCAAATACATCTTCTTGTAGTATTTTAAAAGGTTGAGTTTCTTCCACCGGCTTTGAAATTTAACAACTTTGGCCGAAATCCCAGAGCGAAACTCCGGAAGTAATTTTCTTTTGCAATGTCCTGCCTGAATTAAAGAGGACAACTCCTTACAATAACTTTTAATTGGTGATCACACCCAACCGCAAGTGAATTATTTTGGACCACACAATAAATGTAAGAGAGTTCACAAAGGCAGCTTGGGGCGGGACCTCCGGAACAAGGATGGGAAGTGAGGTGTGTTGTGAAGTTGAAAGTAGTTTGAATGAATGAAATAGATAAGAGAGTGCAGGACACTGAGATTGAGCCCGTTGTACGAGACTGTGGCATTTGGCAAGGCAAGGCAACTTTATTTGTATAGCACTTTTCATACACAAGGCAGACTCAAAGTGCTTCACAGACAACAAAGTGAAATGAAAGAAAATAAAAGCAAAATTAAAATGCAGACAATGAAAATAAAAAAAACAGTGCGGACGTTAAAAGTCAAAAGATTAAAAGATTTAGCTGAAAGCTAAGGTGAACATAAAAGTTTTCAGTCTAGTTTTAAAAGTAGTCAGAGTTGGGGAAAGTCTGACATCTTCAGGAAGTTTATTCCAGCTATTTGTTGCATAGTGACTGAATGATGCTCTCCCTTGATTTGAGTTTACTCTGGGAACCGCTAACAGATTGGTCTCAGAAGATCTTAGTGATCTAGAGGGCTTATAATGTGGGAGCATATCAGTGATATACTTGGGCCCTAGACCATGTAGTGATTTATATGTGAGCAGGAGGATTTTGAAATCAATTCTCTGATGTACAGGGAGCCAATGTAAGGATTTAAGAATTGGTGTAATGTGCTCACATTTTTTGGTCTTTGTTAGAACTCTAGCAGCAGCGTTCTGAACAAGCTGTAGCTGCCTGACAGTTTTTTTGGGAAGACCTGCAAGGAGACCATTACAGTAGTCTAGCCTACTGGTAATAAAGGCATGTACAAGTTTTTCTAAGTCTTGAGCTGACATGAGCCCTCTAAGTCTTGTTACATTTTTGAGGTGATAGTAGGCCGATTTTGTTACTGATTTGATGTAACTGTCGAAATGTAAATCAGAATCTAAAATAACCCCAAGATTTCTGGCTTTATTTGAGGTTTTCAGGGACAGTGATTGAAGGTGTTGGATGACTTTAAACCTTTCTTTTTTAGCACCAAAAACAATTATCTCAGTTGTATCTTCTCTTAGATGTAGGAAATGTTGGCACATCCAGTGTTTGACTTGCTCAATGCACTGGCACAGAAGATATATGGGGCAATAGTCATTTGGTGATAGCGCTACATAGATTTGGGTGTCATCGGCATAGCAATGATGGTCAATGTTATTATTTTGCATGGTTTGTCCTAGTGGGAGCATATAGATGTTAAACAAAGTCGGCCCCAAGATTGAACCTTGGGGGACTCCACACGTTACGTTGGTTGGTTCTGATACAAAGTCACCAATGGATACAAAATAGTTCCTATCTTGTAGATATGACTTGAACCAGCTTAAAACTGTACCTGAGATCCCCACCCAGTTTTTCAACCTGTCCAAAAGTATTGAGTGGTCGACAGTATCAAATGCAGCACTGAGGTCCAATAGCATTAATACTGAAGTTATGCCAGAGTCTGTGTTTAGACGGATGTCATTTATAACTTTAAGAAGGGCCGTCTCTGTGCTATGAAGAGGTCGAAATCCTGACTGGAAGTTGTTGTGGTGAAATAAAGAAAGACAAATTGGGAATCTGTCTGAACCTCCATTCCTTGGGATGATACAGTATTGACAGTCGTGTTGACGTTGCGTATCTTGCGGGTAATTATTTGGCGGTCAGCCCTGACTCTCCCGTTATTTTAAAGATAAACTGTCTATTAATTGCTAGCCTTGCGCTACACCCAGTCCATGTTTCTACGTCTGTTCTCGACTCAAGTTACATACTGTAAGTACCGTTACAAACGCATGACTCTTCACGGACAACCCTGACTCATGTCGTTTTTAAAGAGACAAAATGTCAACTGATTTAACCGGTTTATGTGTCTACACTCGATTAACCTAAATATTCTCAGCTGAATCTTATCCATTGAGGGTGTTGTAACTGAAGTAGCCGAAGCGGCCATTTCTCGAACGGGATCACTTCATTCTTAGTTTTTTCCATTTGCTTACACACAATTTTACTAACTGTGGTTTTTTTTTTCAAAAGATATACACACTTTTCCAAACACCACATTCAATTTTCTTAATTCCTAGATCAAAACGTATGCCCATTCATCAAAATAAAGCAAGCATTAGTAAAAATGCAGTTTTATTTTCATCTCACTCACACATACTTCAAATGATAAGACACTATTGGAGTGAGTTACCCAGAACAGTGATAAATACAAAACACATTTGTAAAAAAAAACATATTTTACTATAAGAAATCACATGTTTGGGGCATTTTGCCCAACCTTTTTAGCACAGCCCTTTGAGACACTTGTGATTTAGGGCTATATAAATAAACATTGATTGATTGATTGATATGTGATGAATGATTACTGTAACTTGACAAAATATATTGGCAAATCCATAGCAATTGTCATTGTTTACAAACCCCGTTTCCATATGAGTTGGGAAATTGTGTTCGATGTAAATATAAATGGAATACAATGATTTGCAAATCATTGTATTCCGTTTATATTTACATCCAACACAATTTCCCAACTCATATGGAAACGGGATTTGTACTTTGAAGTGGGCCTATACGTAAGGACCTAAAGAGAAAGTAAAAAATATCCTGTAATCTTTTCAAGAACTGCTCAACAATGATGCTGCTAACTGCAAATATTTATTTTTACAGTTTTTTTCAATTGCTTACACACTAAATTTTACATTTTCACACAGTTAACAAAAGTCTACACACAGTAAACAAAACCACTTTGTAGATTTTCCTTAATATTAGGCATAGACTCTGCTTCACAGTTTTTGCGAAATATTACACACAATGCTTTACACACACTTTCCCATCACACAGATAACGATTGTGATACACACATCTTCACATCTTGCACACAGATAACGATTGTGATACACACATCTTCACATCTTGCACACAGATAACGATTGTGATACACACATCTACACATCTTGCACACAGATAACGATTGTGATACACACATATTCACATCTTGCACACAGATAGCTATTGTGATACACCCATTTTCACACTTTACAGACACACTAGGATTGTGATAGACATATCTTTACACCTTACACAAAGATAAGGATTGTGAAGTTATTTCCTGGTCAATCCAAAGGGCTGGTTTGCCAACGACCACACAATTGAACACATTGGATGATCACTGTTTCTATCAGAGATAGAAATAGAAAACTTTTCGGTTATCAGAAAGGATAGGAATAAACACGGTGGGGGCGTTTGTATGTATATTCACCAAGATATAAAATACATAACTCGCACTGATCTTAACCACAATGACCTGGAATCTGTGTGGGCGGAAATCAAATTTAAAAACGCTAAGCCGGTACTAATAGGGACTGTTTATAGACCCCCTAATCAGAGTGATTTCTATGGGGCTTTGGAAGAATGCTTGGCAGGGACAGACAACGTGGAGAAAATTATAACTGGGGATCTGAACACAGATATTCAACGCAAAGATGCGCCTGTCTTCAGATCCTTAAGCAAGTTTTGTAATCTACACTGTCTTTCCCAGCTAATAGCGCTACCTACAAGGGTGTGTGATTCCACCCAATCAACCATAGGTCTCATTCTCATTTCAGACCGGCCTAAAATAAAAAATAGTGGGGTCATGATCTGTGGTCTTAGCGACCACTATCTAACCTTCTGCACCCGCAAAATAGCTAAACCCAAAACCAATGGCCACATAACAGCCCAATCCAGATCCCTCAAAAAATACTCCAATGACAATTTCAATTTAAAATTAGATGAGTGGGACTGGTTCCCTGTGCTCGCGAGCAACCTGGTCGATGTTGCTTGGGATCGCTTCAAAACGGCGTTCCTAAAGATACTAAATGACATGGCTCCCGTGAAAACAGTCAGGATCAAAGCCCGCTCGGAACCATGGATGAATCCGGACCTATTAGCTGCCATTAAAGACAGAGACAGAAAATACTCTGAATACCAAAAATGTAAAACAGAAGTAGATAAACAACCCAATAACATCAACCTCAAATTACTCCTTTCAACTCTCAAAAATCAATGCAATAAATTAAGAAATAAGTCAACCAACCTGACTAAATCCTTAAAAAAAAATTACATTAACGACAAAATAGAGGAAAACACAAATAAGCCACGTGAGCTCTGGAAAATTCTCAACAATCAGCTTCCTGGTTGCAGCCAGAAACTTAAAACAAGACTCACCAACATCAGCATCAAGGAGGGTGACTCCCTCATTACAGACAAAATGGAGGTAGTTAGCAGACTTAACATCTTTTTCACCAGCATAGCCGCAACTCTTGTCAACAAGCTGTCCCACCACTCTGGTCGCTTTGGTGTAGAACACATTAAAGCCTTCTACAGAAAGCTAGGAGTATCCAACGATGATTTCAAATTAGAAATGGTCACAGCTGATGAGGTGTTTAAAAAATTGAGCGCGCTCCACCCTAACAAGGCCACCGGCCTTGATAATATTCCCTCCAGATTCCTCAGGGACTCTGCCTCCATCATTGCCCCGATCATCACGCACATAATAAACCTATCAATTACACAAGGCCAAGTACCAAAATATTTTAAGATAGCAAGAGTAACTCCCCTCTTTAAAAAAGGAAGCAAATTGGAACCTGGCAACTACCGACCTGTTTCTATTCTCAGCTCCATTTCGAAAGTAATGGAGAAAATAGTTTATGAACAGGTCGATAGTTACCTTGCCACTAATAAACTCATGTACAAATTCCAATCCGGCTTCAGAACTAACCACTCCACTGACACATCAAACATGAGGTGGACGCGGGCAAATACTGCGGCATGGTCATGCTGGACCTTCAGAAGGCCTTTGACACCGTTAACCACGCTATACTGTTGGATAAGCTCAGAGCAATCGGATTTAACAAAACCTCATGGAGCTGGATGCAATCTTACTTGGAGGGGAGGGAGCAGGTGGTAGAGGTGAACGGCACCGTGTCCCCCCCACTCTCGGTGAGCTGTGGAGTCCCCCAAGGCAGTATATTGGGACCTTTACTGTTCCTAATATACATAAATGACATGTCATCGGCATGCGACTGTGAATTGTTTTTGTTTGCGGATGACTCTGCCCTGCTGGTATCCGGCAAGGACAAGTCACAGGTGGAGAAAATCCTCAGTGCTGAGCTCTGTAGAACTTGCACCTGGCTCGCTGACAACAAGCTATCCATACACTCAGGTAAAACAGAATCCATCCTGTTTGGGTCCCACATCAACCTTAAGAAAGTCAATGACTTCACCATAAAAGTGGGTGACATTGTTATCACCAGGAAAGATGAGGTCACCTACCTAGGTTCCATTCTAGAGGCTAACCTTTCCTGTGATAAAATGGCAACCAAGGTAATCAGAAAGGTTAACCAACGAACCAGATTTCTCTACAGAATCTCCTCTCTGGTCAACAAAAGCACCTTGAGGATTCTGGCGGGAACTCTCGTTCAACCCTTTTTCGATTACGCATGCACCTCCTGGTACCCTAGCACCTCCAAAACCCTCAAATCTAAACTCCAAACATCTCAGAACAAGCTAGTCAGGTTACTTCTAGACCTCCACCCCAGATCCCACCTCTCTCCTACCCACTTCTCTAAAGTGGGCTGGCTCAAGGTGGAGGACAGAGTTAAACAACTTGCACTGAGCCTAGTCTATAAAATCCACTACACCTCCCTGATACCGAAGTACATGTCAAACTACTTCCTTAACGTAAATGACCGCCATAACCACAACACCAGGGGGAGCTCCACTAACCACGTTAAACCCATATTCCGAACTAACTCATTCTTTTTCTATGCCAGATCAATGTGGAATGCGCTCCCAACAGTTATAAAAGAAAGGGCATCTCTATCCTCCTTCAAAACCGCACTAAAAGTTCACCTCCAGGCAGCTACAACCCTAAACTAACACCCTCCCCGGATTGCTAATAATCAAATGTAAACAATCAAATGCAGATACTTTTTCTTATGCCTTCTGATCTCTCTCTCTCTCTCTCTCTCTTGCTCTCTCTCTCTCTATATGTCCACTACTTTCTGTCCATATCCTACCCCCCCCCCCCCTCCACACCCCTGATTGTAAATAATGCAAATAATTCAATGTGATTATCTTGTGTGATGACTGTATTATGATGATAGTATATATGATAGTATATATCTGTATCATGAATCAATTTAAGTGGACCCCGACTTAAACAAGTTGAAAAACGTATTCGGGTGTTACCATTTAGTGGTCAATTGTACGGAATATGTACTTCACTGTGCAACCTACTAATAAAAGTCTAAATCAATCAATCAATCACATCCACTAGGTTATAAAGACACACAGGTGATAAATTGAAAATACAAGTGGGTTTGATTGATTGATTGATTGAGAAGTTTATTGACATCTTAAAGAATTGAATCCATGTAATGCTTTAAAAAGGCAAATGGATGGCACAAAAAGCCAAAAGGCTATACAGTTTTTTCCATTTGTGATTTTTATCTCCAGATTTTTTTTCAAACCGTTTTATTTGTCTCAGATTTTAATTTGTATTGCATGTCATTGTTGACTACTGTGATGTTACTCTACCTGACTGTGGTAAAAATAAATATTTTCAGTTTGCAGCATCATTGTTGAGCAGTTCTTGAAAAGATTACAGGATATTTTTACTTTTTCTTCAGGTCCTTACGTATAGGCCCACTTCAAAGTAAACAATGACGATTGCTATGGATTTGCCAACACATTTTGTCAAGTTACAGTAATCATTCATCACACATGGTAAAAAGGTCGGGCAAAATGCCCCAAACATGTGATTTCTTCTAGTAAAATAGTTTTTTTTACAAATGTGTTTTGTATTTATCACTGTTCTGGGTAACTCACTCCAATAATGTATTATCATTTGAAGTCTGTGTGAGTGAGATGACAATAAAAACTGCATTTTTTTCAAATGCTTGCTTTATTTTGATGAATGGGCATATGTTTTGACCGAAGTGTGTCATTTTGCCAAACATCTAGGAATTAAGAAAATTGAATGTGGTGTTTGGAAAAGTGTGTATATTTTTTGAAAAACAAAACAAAACCCACTGTTAGTAAAATTGTGTGTAAGCAAATGGAAAAAACTGTATGAGTAAAGTGATCCCATTCGAGAAATGGCCGGTTTGGTAACTTTGGTTACAACACCCTCAATCGTCAAGATTCAGCTGTGAATATTTAGGTTAATCGAGTGTAGACACATAAACCGGTTATCGCGCCGAACTAGAAATCAGAAAATTGAACGTTATGTTTGGAAAAGTGTGTAAACCCTTTTGAAAAAAGACACAAAGTTAGTAAAATTGTGTGTAAGCAATTGGAAAGAACTGTAACAACCTCACTAGCTACTACTACAAAGTATAACGTAAGAAAGAAGGAAATGACACAAAGCAGTAAGACCCCACTCTCACTTTTAATACAGTTAATTGTTTTGTTGTTGTGTTTTTCTACATTGAAGCACGGTTAACTTATTTGTATACTTGTTTGAAAATGAAGGAAAAAAATGCTACAAAACCTTCTGAAATAAATCATAGAAAGACTAAACGGGCTGTTCTTGATATGCCCTCATCTTTCCGCGCTCAGCTTGAGAGAGAATGTAAAAAAAGAGGAATATCCTCTTAGAAAAATGGAAGCACCCTGACTTGGAGCGCAAGGACCTCACTTTCCATTCACTGGTACCAACAAGGAGCCTTGAATGGACGAGAGAATCCGAGGGAATCGAGGCCAGAGGGAGCAGCGTAAAATGGCTTCGTGACTTCCAAGTGAGTCATCTGCTTCGTTTTTAGAAAAGGGCTTTAAATGTTTTATATCCTTGAATTTCAGCCACAAATGCGAGCGACAAGGTTTTTTTGGGGGGGTTTTTGGGGGTGGGTGTTTTTAAAAATACACCCGATTCCGCATTAACAATTAAACACTCATCTTTGCCAAAATTGACTTCATTGACTTGCTGGAACTTTGTTTCTCATTGAGACTGTGTAGATGTACCTAATAAAGTGTCTGGTGAGTCGTCTTCTGGACCAGTCATTGCATGTGTGCCTCACTTGAAGGTCAACCGGCGCATATTCATGAATGTAAATCCATTCTCATGAGGTCTCTTTTCTTGGATGAATGGTGTCTAATATACTGTAGGAATACACCAGCCTGCTGTATGTGCGCATGTGTGCATGTTTAACAAAGACTACAGAAGGACATGCTTTTTATTCACTTTGTTGTGTTTTCAAAGTCTCCACCGTTTCTCATATAGTGATTTATTTGTCTTAAAGATTTGGCATTACAGGAAGGTAATACTTCACCTTGCAGGTGATATTTGTGCTGCCAACTTTTGGCAAGTATGTTTCACACAATGTAACATTTATTATGATATTTGTTTCAAAATTAGAGTTTCTGGAGCTAGTCAAAAGACTGGCCTGGTAGTACAACGTTAAAGGTCAATATTATTTTCCATAGACTACTGTACCTGATTATGTCAAATATTTTGTGTTAAAATCCCATTTTTAAAACGTTTGTACTAGTTTAAACCACTCACCATACACATTTTCGTTAGCTTGTCAATGGGATTTTCCATTGTATGTTAACCTTAAGCTAGCCAACCTTTATCCTTGCATTTTTTTTCCCAGTGTATACCAAACCGTATTGTTGGTTTAACACAGGGGTCGGCAACCTTTACCACTCAAAGAGCCATTTTGGCAAGTTTCACAAATTAAAGAAAATAATGGGAGCCACAAAAAAAATTAAAATGAAAAAAACCGCATACAAAGCTTAAACGCTTTGTGCTATGTTAACCAGGGGTCTCCGACACACGCACCGGCACGCACTTTAATGTGGAAATTTGATGTTAGTGCGGTCCGCGAGTTGTGAATAAATGCCGCTTGATAGCGTCATACTTGCCAACCCTCCCATTTTTCCCGGGAGACTCCCGAATATCAGGGTGTGATGACACTGCTTTTGGCGCCCTCTACAGCCTGCCCAAACAGCGTACCTGCTCGACCTCATGTAGAATGCAGTCTCAGCTTGCTCACGTAAGTGACAGCAAGGCGTACTACCTCAGCAGCCACACATCTTACACTGACGGTACCAATACCCAGAATCCCATGCAGCCCTAACTCTTCCGCTCAACCAACGCACGGAGAGGGATGGGGGGTTTATGTGTGGGGGGATTTGGTGGTAGCGGGGGTGTATAATGTAGACCGGAAGAGTTAGGGCTGCATGGGATTCTGGGTATTGGTTGTGTTGTGTTTATGTTGTGTTACGGTGGGATGTTCTCCAGAAATGTGTTTTTCATTCTTTTTTGGTGTGGGTTCACAGTGTGGCGCATATTTGTAACGTAACAATGTTAAAGTTGTTTGATACGGCTACCGTCAGTGTAAGCTGTGTGGCTGATGACTAAGTATGCTTTGCTGTCTCCTATGTGTGCAAGAAAAAACTAAACATACAACATGTGGCCGGGATGGCACGCTGTTTGTAAACGCTATAGAGGACAGTTACTGCAGTGCAATTAGGGCACTCCCTTTATTTAGTAATTAGAGTGTAAATAGGATTATATTTTCCCTGGGAGTTATCTATGAGAGACACTGAGATCCATAAGTCTCCTGGGAAAATCGGGGGGGTCGGCAAGTATGTAGCTGAGCCGCATCAGAGTGGCTCCGGAGCCGCGGGTTGCCGACCCCTGGTTTAACATAATGCATGTGCTTTTTGTGTGTATAATAATGCACTTTCCTTTGTGTGCTTATATTTACAGTAAACTCATTGTGGAGACGATCAATAAATAACCACACGTTGGGAGTTCTCTAATTTAAAGTCTTGTTTACCTATCTGCCAAAGTGAACTCCAACATTCAGGGCATAATGGTATGTATAAACATACCAGGAGTGTTAAAAATGAGCATGCCAAAACACGTTTTACGTTTCATTTGGGCCGAGGCAGAGGAGTGAAGTGTATTATATTTATGTAGCGCTTTTCTCTAGTGACTCAAAGCGCTTTTACATAGTGAAAACCCAATATCTAAGTTACATTTAACCAGTGTGGGTGGAACTGGGAGCAGGTGGGTAAAGTGTCTTGCCCAAGGACACAACGGCAGGGACTAGGATGGCGGAAGCGGGGATCGAACCTGGAACCCTCAAGTTGCTGGCACGGCCACTCTACCAACCGAGCTATACCGCCCCAGGAGCCACAGCCACGCTTTACTGTGTACTACCTCTTGCTTGGCCCCACTATAAACCGTTTGCTTACCTAACAGAATTGCTTTTGCGACATCCAGTGGACACATTTAGAACAGCATATTTTTTAATAAAAAAATTGCAGCTCATTTTTATACTTAGCAAACTCATCTCGCGGGCCGGATTAATCCTGTTTTTGGGCCGTACCTTTTACATCCCTAAAAGTATAAGTAGCTCTTTTGAGTATCGTTCTGGATGAGTCAAATATTGTTCTAAAGTAAAATAACACATTTTACTTGCGCTTGTCTAAGGTTTGGCTGTGAGTGTGTAAACAAAACCAAACAATGGTTTGTCTCTAAGACTGTGATTGCAACTGTGTTTTTGTGTGAACAGTGTTGGCTGTCCTCAGGGAGGAGTCAGCTTAGAATTCCCTATGAGGGCGTCAGCTTCTCTTGATGGCGCCCACTGGGAGGTAGCGACTCACCCGGGACAAAACTCTTCATTGACTGAAATGCATACGATGATGAGCTGAAGCAGCACACGGCAGCATTTAGATTATCCAATTACCATTAAGTCACCATCCTGATCATGGTATCATTGATCTTGACTCATTACATCAATTTATGTGTCAATAGGAAACAAAATGTGGCTTTAAGAAAGTGTTTTCTTCCACTGCGGTTTGTTCATAAGGTAGCCTTCGGCCATTACCCCTTCAGACAGTAGCTCTGAATATATCACATGGTTAATGGATTTTAGGATTACGCATTTATCAGTTTTCGGGATCTGCAGGTCTAATGACCAGGTAAACTCAAGGTAAACTCAATACAGTATGTCTGACTCACTCTGGACGAATAATTCTGTCCAGTGAACTACCCCAGATATTCACCAACTTTATTACATTCAGTGCATACATTTGGAAACAAATGCATGCATCATTCACATGAGAGATACTCTATTACGCTGAAAGGTGCAATGAAGAAAGGCAAGAGTGGGCTGGTAAATTCACGCAACGGTAACTACAGAAATACCTAATTCACTTATGTCTAATGAAGCTGTTCCAAAAGGCAGAATGAAAGTTAATGTGCTCCTGGAGTGTTGGGGTCTTATAGGGTACGCTTCAGCGATGGCGATTTAAAGATCTATACAGTTTTTTGTTGAGTTACTAGCCAGTGCTTCAAAAACTAGTCAGTAGTCTATTGAGCCCTGTTTCTGCCAAACAAGACAGATTCATTTAGAAATGGTCAAATAGTATCTACTAATTCTAAAGTAGCAACTGCACAACCTATCAAAGAAAGAACCCTATACAATACTACTTTGTAGAACTTATTGTTAGAATACTAAGTAAAGCTATAGCACACTATCTCAAGGGATGGAGCTAGAAACAGTCTGTTGATTGTTCAACGGAAACAGAAACCGAACAGAAAGAAAACAAAGGGTTTCTCCAACAAACTAGTCATCAATCAATCAATCAAAGTTTACTTATATAGCCAAAAAATGTCTCAAAGGGCTGCACAAGCCACAACGACATCCTCAAAACAGGTCTCAATAGACTACTGACTTACTGAAAATCCACAAAAGAGTACCACTACCCTTTCTCGAAGAAGCACAAATAGGTGTTCTCATTCATTATTTCACACTCTTCCTCATCTATCTTTTTTTGTCTTCCATATCTTCCACTCTCGCCCACATTCAGAGATTCACACATGCTAATATTAGGCGCCATCCATTTCCCGCCTCAGCCGCACCCACCACCGTAGGCCTTTTAGCTGGAAGATGCATGAAAGACTTGATGAAGACACGTGCACACAGCGGCACACATGCATACGTCCCTCCTTTTATTCCCATTCATTCTTTCGCCACCGCGAAGCTGTGAGCGCCCAGACAAACATGGCGTCTTGTAAAAGAGCAGGATGCTCTGCCTCCTTCAGGGTGTCTCACTTACCGCCTGGTTGCTTTAGTCGTGTGCCTTCTCACGCAATCCCCCTCTCTCCCTATGAGTGACTCCCATTAGCGTAAAAAAACAACAGTGTTGAATCGATCACGCCTACAACTGATACCTCTATGCACGTCCATAATGTATGTGTGTATTGTGCAGCTGCAATTTGCAGGGCCATCATTTGGTATCTGGTTACCATAGCAACCCGGGGATGGTGTGGCATGGAGGAAGCAGACATAGCATAGCAGGACATAGAGGCACTGATTTTATGCTATGCTTTGCATTTGCCACATTAACCGACCTGGGACCTATGCGGGTCGTTTAATTGCCTTTGAAAATTACATCATGCCCACCGAATGTTCATTTTAAAGGTTAGTGGGTTGAAATATGGCCACAGGAGTTGTAAAGGAATGGATCTCAAAATGTGCATTGTCCTTTCTTTGCCAGGTTATTTTTTGTACAAGCTATTAAGTGGGTATACATTGGAGTTCCCCCGGACCCTTTTGTTCCCCATCGACTCCAATTTTATAATGTTCCTTTTTCGATATAAAGTTAAATTGTTATTTTAAAATGCGTTTTCCATGAAAACCAAATTAATCCAAGCATTTACTTTGAAGTACATGCAAATTCTATTAGAGGTGTAGATTGACCGCTCAACCACTAGATACAGTGTACCACAGAGTACCATTATAGTCATATAAGAGGCATAGTTGCTTTAAATCTGCCAACAACTTACAGTATATGTAATGCAATGATGTTGGTGAGTTGTGCAGAACACGGTTACCAAAATATTGTGCGTGCTTGCACGAATATTACATAGTTTGTGTTTTTGCAATGAAAAAAATGTTCTCTTTGACAAAAAGGGCATAAAACAAAACCAAACTTAGATGAATGGATAGATCTGAAGTTGATCTAGAGATTTAGACATGACACAGTACAGTACAAAAGTTTGGACACACGTCATTCGATGCATTTTCTTTATTATAACGACTATTTGCATTGTAGATTGTCACTGAAGGCATCAAAACTATGAATGAACACATGTGGAGTTATGTACTTAAAAAAAAGTGAAATAACTGAAAACATGTTTTATGTTCAAGTTTCTTCAAAATAGCCACCCTTTGCGCTGATTAATTTTTTGCACACTCTTGGCATTCTCTCTATGAACTTCAAGAGGTAGTCACCTGAAATGTTTTTTACTTCATAGGTGTGCTTGCAGCTCATCAAGAGAATGCCAAGAGTGTGCAAAGCAGTAATCAGAGCAAAGGGTGGCTATTTTGAAGAAACTACAATATAAAACATGTTTTCAGTTATTTCACCTTTTTTGTTAAGTACATAACTCCACATGTGTTCATTCATAGTTTTGATGCCTTCAGTGACAATCTACAATGTAAATAGTCATGACAATGAAGAAAACACAATAAATGAGGAGAAGGTGTGTCCAAACTTTTAAGACTTTTATGGCTGAAACCCTTTCGGATCCCCTGAACCTGTAACATTCACCACATTTGGTGGCTCCCCAAGGGTTTAAGATGTCATATGATGCAAAACCCACTTTTCTTGCCTGATGGTCCCTATTTTGGTGTATTTGGGATCCCCGGAGGTGCGGAACGTTTTAATTCAAACCATGGCGGTGTTGAGGAGCTATTCCTAAAACATATTTTCCTTGTTGCAAACATGCCTGCTTAACTTTTGTGATTTGTGACAATGTCAGGATACAGTATATTCGGGAGGATTAACCAAAATCTACATTTAATCGTGGTGACATTTCCAATTTGGTATTTATTTATTTATGGCAACAGTGGATTCAATGAACTAGTAACTTCAATAACAGTAGATATATAGCACTTTGTAGTGATACGTTAGCATGTAGCATTCTCCTGACCATTGATATTGACAAGTACGGCACTGGCAGTAGGGTTTAGTATATATTAGGGATGTAACAGTATTGTAGATACCGCAGTATTGATGTTTCAAAAACATTACAATAATGCCGTGACGTCTGACAATATGAAACGAAACGCTGTCCCCATGAGAATCTACTTGATAAACCATCACCTGGAAAATATATTTGAAGCAAGCGAAGCTAAAGATAAATTTTTGAGGTATTTACATTATTAAAAGTTAAATTAAAACGGTGGATGCTTCCGCACAATTATTTGCACTAAAAAATACATGCTTGTAATAATATGATTAGTTATCTTTGTGTGCAATTACAGTGAGTATGTTTATCCTAAACCATCTTTCCACTTTATTTTACACATTATGGCATTTCTACCAAGTCTTTTTTGAAATTGTACCGTGGCCTTAATACTGTGATAATATCGTACCATGAGATTTGATATTGTTACATCCCTAGCATATATTGTCACTTAGCAGATTGACAAATGTAATGATGTAGCATTAGCTTAACCGGACTATGTGTAGATGACATATAAACATGCTACTTTTAGTTCTATATTACTGCATGGATGTAGATAGTCGTTTCAAATAGGTAGACAGGCATTATATTAACACTTAGCCTGTATACTTTTAGCTTCAGAGATACAACTAATAAACTAACCTTTGTTCTCTGTTCTGAAGTTTTTTCATCTTTGCTACGGTTGGATGCTTAAACCCTCCACTTCTGCCATTTGTAATAAAAAAGTAGCATGTAGTTGTAACTCCTATTTTTGTCGGTACTGAAGTATAACAGAAAAACTACGGACGTGGCCAACGGTGGCGGATACATATTCGCAGCGAGCTGTAGGCGTGGAGGGCTTTCTCATGTAAATAAGTGAGCTTGTTTTCAAAAGACAGTCAAAAAAGGCTTGAAGATGTGTCTGTAAAGCGAAACTCAATCAATCAATCAATCAATGTTTATTTATATAGCCCTAAATCACAAGTGTCTCAAAGGGCTGTACAAGCCACAACGACATCCTCGGTACAGAGCCCAAACTAATCCAAAAGTTCGACCAAAAGTTATGTAAACTTAGACAAACTTTATTGATCCACAAGGGAAATTGTTCCACACAGTAGCTCAGTTTCAAAGGCTGGAAAGGGTAATGATGGAAAGGATAATGCAGGTATAAAGTAGACTAAAATGTACCATAGTAGCAATATAAAATATAACATGTTATATTTACATATTATATATATACAGTATATAATATATTCTGATATATTATTATATTATATTGATATATAATATATACAATATATAACAAAAACCACAAAGACATGTTTAAATGTAGATTAAAAATTATATAATACGACCCCTTTAAATATTAACCAATCATTGATGTATGTTCTGCCTACAGTGTCATCGTTAAAGGGAAAAAAGTTGTTTTGTGTACTCCAGAACAAAAGGGTTTTTGGAAAACATATCTAGAAAATATTTGTTTCAATTTAAAATCCTTTATTTAACAATATATGTTACCTATACAGTTAAACATCTGTATTTTTGATTTACATGTATACATTGTTATTCAACCCTTATAGGACACTGATAATTGTATGTGGAAATCATGTTATCATTAGCAAAGGTTGGATTATTGTACTTTTATTATTATTATTTGCAAACAAGACATATTTTGTATCTGTACTCATTACATTGTTTTACTGCCTCACAGAGAGGAGGTGTTCACTGTCCATTTTGAACACTGACTAGAGTAACCACATACTGTATGGTTCCCCCGCACGATAAAGGACGACCTTATTAACTTAAATGTAACTCTTTTCTTCAGTCAATTAAAGCTTGAATCAAAGGTGCCAATGTGCCCTCGGTGCAAGGAAATGATTCCTTGCAAAGCAGGAAACATTTTGTCGACCAAAAAACGACTGACTTTGACGTGACGGGATCAGACAGGCGAGACAAATGGAGGTGTGTGTCTGTGCATATAGCATGTGCTGCGCACTGACACTGTATTTAATTCCTTCTGGCGAATGAAACTTTAAATACAATGTATCCGTGCCGTTTTTTAAGAGGGCTTCTGGCAGCTTTAGACACCCTGAGAATAGAAATGTAATAAATAGAATCAGTCCACACACATAATGCTACCCAGCTGAACATTCATTCACAGAGCCACCTACCGGATGTCCTAAGGGGGTTGATCCAAAGGACTCCAACATAACGGGAACAGCTTGCTCACTAACCTATAGGAGGTATTTGCCTGCTGTGTTCCGGGGAATACAATGGAGCAGTGGGAGCTTGAAGCAAAAACCCACATTTACACACAGAAACACCAGCAATCTTCCAGCAGTAAAGCAGCTATGAGATTTGTTACTCAATGGCTTTCTTGCCTTTGGTAAAAGACTTGTACATACGAGGGTTGTCCCAATACCAATGTTTTAGTACCGGGGTATCTGCACTTCTGTTAATATGTAGTAGGCACTTATTCTATATTCTATTGGGGACGGCGTGGCTAAGTTGGGAGAGTGGCTGTGCCAGCAATCTGAGGGTTACTGGTTCAATCCCCACCTTCTACCATCCTAGTCACGTCCGTTGTGTCCTTGAGCAAGACACTTCACACTTGCTCCTGATGGGTCTGGTTAGCGCCGTGCATGGCAGCTCCCGCCATCAGTGTGTGAATGTGTGTGTGTGAATGGGTGAATGTGGAAAATAGTGTCAAAGCGCTTTGAGTTCCTTAAAAAAAGGTAGAAAAGCGCTATACACGTACGACCCATTTACCAGTTACCATTATTGTTGTTTGCATATTTTTTGGTTGGTTGGTTGAAGTTCATTTCCAACTAGTGTTGTCCCGATACCAATATTTTTGTACCGGTACCAAAATGTTTTCGATACTTTTCGGTACTTTTCTAAATAAAGGGGACCACAAAAAATTGCATTATTGGTTTTATTTTAACAACAAATTTTAGGGTACATTAAACATATATTTCTTATTGCAAGTTTGTCCTTAAATAAAATAGTGAACATACAAGACAACTTGTCTTTTATTAGTACGTAAACAAACAAATGCTTCTAATTTAGCTGCTGACATATGCAGTAACATATTGTGTCATTTTCCATTCTATTATTTTGTCAAAATTATTAAGGACAAGTGGTAGAATATGAATTATTAATCTACTTGTTTATTTACTGTTAATATCTGCTTACTTTCTCTCTTAACATGTTCTATCTACACTTCTGTTAAAATGTAATAATCACTTATTCTTCTGTTGTTTGATACTTTACATTAGTTTTGGATGATACCACAAATTTGGGTATCAATCTGATACCAAGTAGTTTCAGGATCATACATTGGTCATATTCAAAGTTCTCATGTGTCCAAAGACATATTTCCTGAGTTTATCAATATAATCAAAAAAAGAGAAAACAATATATTGTGCTGCCAAAAAATATCGACGTAATCATGGTTATATTTCTCCTCTTTTGTTGAGAAGAATTGTTCTACATTCTTGAGTAGTAGGTTTTAGTTTGCTTCGTACACAATTTTAGCTGTTTGCAAATTGACTATATCTTTGAATATCAATATTGTTGATTTAATAAAGTGTTTGTATGTTCTTTATATCCAACATTATGTATTATTCTGATTGATCTTTTCTGTAACACAGTTAGTAAATGTAGAGTCATGTATTTACCATTAGTTTTGGGTGATACTACAAATTTGGGACTTGATCCAATACAAAGTAGTAACAGGGTTATACATTGGTCATAATTAGTTTTTCTGTGTCCAAAGACGTATTTCTTGAGTTTATGAACAATAAAAAAAATGACAAAAGATTGTGTGATGATTACAAATATCAATGTAATCATTGTGAGATTGACTATATACCGCTCTTGTATTTGGTATTGTTACGGTTTACATTTGTATGGATCCACCCATTTGTTTATATTCAGGAGTGCTTTCTTGCTGTCACCATTTACCTAATGTATCCTCCTATGGTGTGTAGTGTAGCATGCTTAGCTATTTCTCATCCTCCAGGGGCGGTACTTGTAAAAACTGTAGTTTATTTGTTGTCATGGTGGCGAGGATTAGTGATTTAGAAGTAGCTAAAACACTGTGGATGACATTAACTAGCTATGTTCTAAAGAACCGCTTCATTATAGCGCCACCTTTAAAACCAAAATACGTCCATTCTCCATCTTCTATCTTGTACCGTACACGTAGTACAAACAGACACAATGTTGCTCAACATTTGGGAAAATTAGCAATCACTTAATTTCATGATACCGTATTTTCCGGAGTATAAGGCACACTTAAAATATCTTTGTTTCACTCAAAACTCGACAGTGCGCCTTATTACCCGGTGCGCCTAATGTAAGGAATAAGTTTGGTTGAGCTTACCCACCTCGAAACAATTTTATTTGGTACAAGGTGTAATGATACGTGTGACCAGTAAAAGGCAGTCAAACATAAGAGATAAGTGTAGGCTGCACCGTTTGATGTGCTTCAACATACAAGTATTATTATGGTGTGTGTAAAAGGTAAGCGTTTTGTTTTGCGATACTATGCAAAAGCAACTTTTCTTAACTTTCGGTAACTGCTTATCTGTATTTGGGATCTGCGCCCGTCTGCCTTTGTAGTCCGTGCCAACACCATAGTCGATAAGCTTCTTTTTTTTCTGTATCTTCTTGTTATGGGACATTCATCCTCCACAGTTGCCATTTCTAATATATAGTAGTGTAAAGTTCTTACTTATATCCATCAGTAAACTCGCCATGAAAGCGGTAAAACATACCGGTGTAGTGAGTTTACATTATTCACCCAATGAACTTTAGTTATTAGAGTTCCGGTCGGACGGTTTTTCACGAAACACATTTCCGGTGTTGTTATTTCCGGATGAGGAGATTCTGCTCCGTTATTGATTTAAGTAAAGTCTGAATTTCATTAAAACAGTTAACTCCATCTTTTGACACTTCTTTCACTCCCGTCCTTGCACGCTACACCGCTACAACAAAGATGACGGGGAGAAGACGCTGCCGAAGGTGAGCCACGTAAATAAGACCGCCCACAAAACGGCGCATCCGGAAGCGACTGTCAGAAAGTGGCTTGAAGATGATCTGTAAAACATCATCCATGCAACATTTTGACCAAAGAACCACAATTACATGTTATGTAAACCACAACGAAGTGTTTTCCATTTAGAAAAAAAAATAAAAAAAATATGGAAAATAGACCATTCATCGACAGTGCGCCTTATAATACGGTGCACCCTATGGTCCTGAAAATACGGTACTTTTTATTAATTATTTATTTATTTTTGAGGGTTTTTGATGCCAGCGTCATGTTAAGCAGAATATTGCTGCTGAATGAAGCTCAACTGTCATGTTTTTTATTTCTTTATTCTGCAAAATGAGTTGAGACCCCTAGTAGCACCTCTGCTGGTAGCCACCACGTGGTGCACTCTGTTTTCCTCAATTATCAATTCAACACTATTGTATGGATATGAATATGCTGATGGGGTAGGGTTGTCAAAGGTATCGATACGTGGATACTTGGTCGATACCAAGACGCAACAAATATATTGATACTTGCTGTTTTCATTATTGTCAGTACTGAATACTGTATAACACATTTTCTTTGGCGAGCCAATTCAGTTCAAGTATGTCTACTGTTTTAAAGAAATTAATTGTTTCCCATTCAGTTAGAGGTACTTATTTGTGAAATCCTTTCATAAATGGGGACTTGGCATAACTGTAGGTGTGGCGTAACTCTGCTTCACAACACATCGCACAGGCGCCTGGTTCGCCAGAGAATAAGATGTAGTAAAAATGATCGAAGATGAATTTTAGTGACTCTGTGGCTATATTTAGCGAGTAGAAGTACAAACCCCAAAACCAGTGAAGTTGGCACGCTGTGTAAATCGTAAATAAAAACACAATTCAATGATATGCAAATCATTTTCAACCTATATTCAATTGAATAGACTGCAAAGACAAGATACTTAATGTTCGAACTGGAAAACTTTATTTTTTGCAAATATTAGCTCATTTGGAATTTGATGCCTGCAACATGGCACAAGTGTCAAAAAAGACTGATAAGGCACCATTAATACTGAAAGGTACATACAGGTTTTGGAGCAACATATGTTGCCATCCAAGCAACGTTATCATGGACGCCCCTGCTTATTTCAGCAAGACAATGCCAAGCGACGTGTTACAACAGCATGGCTTCATAGTAAAAGAGTGCGGGTACTAGACTGGCCTGCCTGTAGTCCAGACCTGTCTCCCATTGAAAATGTATGGCGCAATATGAAGCGTAAAATATCACAGCGTAGACCCCGGACTGTTGAACAAATTAAGCTGTACATCAAGCAAGAATGGGAAAGAATTCCACCTGAAAAGCTTAAAAAATTGGTCTCCTCAGTTCCCAAACGTTTACTGAGTGTTGTTAAAAGGAAAGGCAATGTAACACAGTTGTAAAAATGCCCCTGTACCAACTTTTTTGCAATGTGTTGCTGCCATTAAATTCTAAGTTAATATTTGCAAAACAAAAACAGTTCGTACATTAAATATCTTGTCTTTGCAGTATATTTAATAGACCATAAATCATTGTATTATGTTTTTATTTACGAAATACACAGCGTGACACTTCACTGGGTTTGGGTTTTGTACATATTAAAAGTAAAAGAGAGGTGTATCTTGCGTCATGCGTTTATTTAGTAGTCAAATACAAGTGTTCAAAAACGTAGTCGCCGCAAGAGTGAAGGCGAAGATCCGCCACCACAAGCCCACGGAGTGTGCATTACCGCAGTGTGCAGAAAACCTCCAGAAGCGTGCAACCCAAACTTTAGAACTTTTATTTGTGCTAAGAAAACTAGCAGCTAAGTACTAACAGCTAAAAGACACTCTTATGTCACTTTGAAAATCACTTATTTCACCAGGAAGTGTGGCTTGCAGCTCTTTTCTTATTGGCCCGTTGCACATTGTAGAAATAAGACAAAAGAAAAAACAAAAAAGATGCAAAAATAGACCCAAAAGTCATGACATATTTAAAACAAAAGCTGACAATTTGATACAAATAATGAATAAAAACATACAGATATGTCTTTAAATGTATGTTTTAGTATTTTTATTAGCCTACTTCATTACAAATTATATGATGTCACACTACCACTATATTGAGAGAATGTAACAATATTTGTTTTTTTATATACGTGAAGGGCCACGTCACTTATGTTGGTTTTTACAATGTAAAATACTTGAGTATTGTTGTTATTTATAAGCACAATATACTACTTTGCATGTATAGTTACCATTTGGCAGCTGCTACTGAGATATTACTTCTGTCCAAAAGTTGCTGAAGCACAGTGATCTTAAATACTTGACAGTTTGAAACAGTTTTCACTTAAGTAGTAAATGTAATAGTACGTGGGGTTTTTATCATGGTATCGAATGAGTATCGAGACTCGTGGAAATTCATAGGTATCCCCGAAAGGGACAAGCGGTAGAAAATGGATGGATGGATGGTATCCACTACTGAAATTCTACAACCGTAAGTACTTTATTGTAAACAGTACAGCATGAGCTTCACATCAACAGTTGAGTATAGTGCATTTAACATTTTAGAGCGCATACAGATAATAAAGCTGCTGGATGCTAACCACTCATGAAATAAAATCATAGCTATATTGCCATCTTGTAGAGTTAATAAAAAAAACAGCCCCTGTTTTTAATGCCAATGTTTTTGACCAATGCTAAATAAAGACCCCAGCAGTTATTTGATTTATATTTAATGCACCTGGCGACTTAACGTTCACTGAACAGAGACGTTAATTGGAGTATTTCCAGATTATATGCTGTGAGCCTTACTTGAACTTGAAAGACCTCTTAACCACCACAATATAATTTTAATCCTTGACAAGACAATTCTTTCATCACTTTTAAAATAATCAGTGACCATTTGAGCATTTTTATGAGCATTAGTGTTTAACCTCGCATTAGTTTGTGAATAAAAGTGTGAGTAGTGTGGATACAAACAGCTGATTAGCTCCATCGTGCCACCAATCAATGAAGGTGTTGCATGTTTTTATACCTAATGAGCATGTGAAGTAATAACTATTTAGACCCCAGGTAACAAGCTCACCTTATAATTGACCCTTAATTCATCAGAAAGGCAGAGTTAATGCATGTTATTGTACTTATCTCCTAATTGTCACTCATATCTGCTGGTAATCACAGCGGCATGACTCACCGTCCATTGCATACTTCATGTCCAGGGCAAAGAGGGTCCACGTCATCTCAGCGCTGATTTTGCCCACGTTCAGCTCTTGTGGAAACCTGGTGGGAAGGGAAAATAGATTCCGGTTAAACTAATTTCCCCATAACGACATGCTCCACCGGGTGGCCTGACGGCCAAGGCCCGAATCTTGGAGAAACGAGGTAATTGCTTGTGAGAGAAGACACGGTTGGCAGGTCTTGTAATGCGGACCTTCGCCAAGGCTTAAACATTTGTCACCTGTGAAATCAATAGGTGAATGGCTACACTATAGCACCCTGATGGCTAAAAGTTCTATCCAGATGCCAAATGTATTTACAATAATAGCCTACGTAAGCACAACAGAGCCTAAATAATAACAATAATCATCAGAATAACAATCCCTTTAATTTGTAATGCACTTTCAGTTCAGAATCATTAAGAATAAACATTAAAAAAAAATTGGCCTCGTAAGGGTAAGCTCATACTTATAAAAGAAAAAAAAAACATGGACATAAAAAAAATTGCCAGCAGACATGGAAATTAATCATTTACATTTGTGTTGATCAGACCCTAAAGTTATCCGGCAGCTATACAATTATAAAATGATATTACTGAATAGACCAGTGTTTTTCAACCACTGTGCAGTGAGATACAGTCTGGTATGCTGTGGGAGATTGTGTAATTTCACCTAATTGGGTTAAAAATGTTTTTTGCAAACCAGTAATTATAATCTGCAAATGTGCCGTGGTTGAGTGTCTGTGCTGTCTAGAGCTTGGCAGAGTAACCGTGTAATACTCTTGCATATCAGTAGGTGGCAGCAGGTAGCTAATTGCTTTGGAGATGTCGGGAACATGGTTTGTTGTGATCACAATATGCGGGAGGCAGTGTGCAGGTAAAAAGGTATCTAACACTTAAACCAAAAATAAACAAAAGGCGAGTGCCGCTAAGAAAAGGCATTGAAGCAAAACGAAACTAAAACTGAACTGGCTGCAAAGTAAACAAAAACAGAATGCTGGACGACAGCAAAGACTTAAAGTGTGTGGAGCAGATGGCGTTCACAAAGTACATCCGTACATAAAATGACAATCAACAATGTCCCCACAAAGGATAACTTAAATAGTCTTGATTGTGAAAACAAAGCAGGTGCGGGTATTTAGCGCTCAAAGGAAGACATGAAACTGCTACAGGAAAATGCCAACAAAAGAGGAAAAGCCACCAAAATAGGAGCGCAAGACAAGAACTAAAACACTACACACAGGAAAACAACCAAAACACTCAAAATAAGTCAGGGCGTGATGTGACAGGTCGTGACAGTACACCTACTTTGAGACAAGAGCTATAGTGATGCATGGTTGGTTATGGTTCAAATTCATATCCGACAATTGCGAGAACGACTTTTTATTGTCAATATCGGTTGCTGAGTTTCATTTTTCAATGATTTCTGCTGGTTGTACCTCTGCATTTTATCAATGCAGAAAAATGTGCCTTGGCTCAGAAAAGGTTGAAAAACACTGGAATAGACGATATGTCTTATATTCGTCCCAAATATGTTGGAGGATTCTCTGTCCATCAGCTGTCTTTGTAGCATGATCGTCTTCTCTCTCGCATCCATTTGTGCGTAACGCTGCCATTGTGGACATACTTTTAAAAATGTGCTTAAAGTACCTGGAGAACGGAAAAACAAGTTGCCTCTATATTGAAGATATTATCAGATATATCTGATTTATTATGACTAAAAGACTTACAAAGTTTGCCAGGAAATAGACATCTCACAGAGATTACTGAGCCATTTTGAGTGATAGTGAGCAAACCAGTCCCGTGATCCATGACATAGAGGTGGTAACCACAGATCCCTTCCCCATCAACAACAATGCTAATCAAGCAGACTTTGTAGGAGCCAACAAAGATTACTATTGGAAAAAAATATGTTAAACTATGATTACATCAATATTTTTTGGCATCACAACATTTACGTTCGTTTTTTCAAAAATGATATTTTGTTTATAAACTCAGGAAATATGTCCCTGGTAGAGATGCGCAGATAGGCAATTATTTCATCCGCAACCGCATCACAAAAGTCGTCATCCACCCGCCATCCACCCGAACTAACATTTTATCAAAACCACAACCGCCCGCCAGCCGCCACCCACTCGTTGTTATATATCTAATATAGACGATGCAAGGCATTCCTGTTAAAGACAGGAGACTGATCCAATGCAGCAGAGACATTCAACGCGTGCCACGCATTAATATCTCTTGGCCACGCATTAGAGGCTAAAAGATATTAATGCGTGATAATATTATTTATCATTATTATAATATTATTGTCATTTCCATCAAGAAAGTGGTGACTATTATTGTTATTTTTTTCCCCTGGTCTTTAGTATTGCCTTTTTTAGTTTGTCGCGTACCACGTTTGCAGCCGGCGTTGCAATCTTTGTATTTTTTTTCTTCTTCTTCTGTTGTGTTGTGTTGTGGTGTGCTGTCACGCCAAATTTCTTCCCCCTACAAAAACATCCCCCCACCCATTTACTTCCGTGGTCATGTTTCCTCTTACGTCATTGACAGCGAGCGATAGCACTTCGGCTTTGACTGCCCGTCGCTGGAAGGATACTTCGTCTTTGACAGCTGCTGGAATCTGAAGAAATCGATTATTGTTTTTTTTTGTACAGGCGCGAAACAGGAGAGTCGCGTGCGGTTTAAGGACCCCCGGCAACTTTGTGACTTTATTGGACGCAGCCCCGGAAGTAAATGGGGGGGGGGGGGGTCTTTTGTAGGGGGGTAGACATTTGGCGTGACAGCTGCAGCAGTGCCTGATGAATAATTGCCTGTTTCAAAGAGTGCTGCTCGTTTTTCGTATGTGGGTAACAACATTTAACTATGTATTTTTTTTTCTGACTTGGTTCAACCGCCAAGTTTCTCCACTCGGGCTGCGCCCCGGGGCTGATGTAACAGTTGGTTGGGGGGCGCATAATAAATGAAAATAACATAACATAACATAACACCCGCCCGAATCTATTTAAAATCTATTTTTCTCGTCATGCATCCGCCCGACCCGCGGATTATCCACGGACTCCGCGGTTGTGTCCGCAAACCGCGCATCTCTAGTCCCTGGACACATGAAGACTTTGAATATGACCAATGTATGATCCTGTAACTACTTGGTATCGGATTGATACCCAAATGTGTGGTACCATCCAAAACTAATGTAAAGTATCAAACAGAAGAATAAGTGATTATTACATTTTAAGTGTAGATAGAACATGTTAAAAGAGAAAGTAAGCGGATATTAACAGTAGGGCTGGGCGATATATCGAATATACTCGATATATCGAATATACTCGATATATCGCAGGTTTGTCTCTGTGCGATATAGAAAATGAGTATATCGTGATATAGATTGATTAGCTTTAGATTTATTGGTCCCCGTTGGGGAAATTAATTTTCACTGCCGTACATTTAAACAATAGACATTACACATCACGAACAAAAATAACAAAAAGACATCATGCATGACCAACACATTTACAGGCTTGTCAGACAGGTCGGCCGGGCCTGCTGTTTAGGGCGGCTAATAACAGGAGGTGAGGTGCAACGTATAGTCCTTTAAGTAATATTCGAGTATACGTTCTCACGCAGTTGCTTTTAGCTGCGGGCATTACCCTACATGCGTTTCCCACTCTTTCTTGTCTCTTCTTCTCACAGAGACCTAAAACAAGCGCACCTTCTTACATACACGACCGTTCAAAAGTTTGGGGTCACCCAAACAATTTTGTGGAATAGCCTTCATTTCTAAGAACAAGAATAGACTGTCGAGTTTCAGATGAAAGTTCTCTTTTTCTGGCCATTTTGAGCGTTTAATTGACCCCACAAATGTGATGCTCCAGAAACTCAACCTGCTCAAAGGAAGGTAAGTTTTGTAGCTTCTGTAACGAGCTAAACTGTTTTCAGATGTGTGAACATGATTGCACAAGGGTTTTCTAATCATCAATTAGCCTTCTGAGCCAATGAGCAAACACATTGTACCATTAGAACACTGGAGTGATAGTTGCTGGAAATGGGCCTCTATACACCTATGTAGATATTGCACCAAAAACCAGACATTTGCAGCTAGAATAGTCATTTACCACATTAGCAATGTATAGAGTGTATTTCTTTAAAGTTAAGACTAGTTTAAAGTTATCTTCATTGAAAAGTACAGTGCTTTTCCTTCAAAAATAAGGACATTTCAATGTGACCCCAAACTTTTGAACGGTAGTGTACGTCACATACAGTCACGCGTGCAACCTCATACGCCCTCGCGGAGCAGAGAGGTAGCGGCATGGTAACATTAGCTGTTGTGCTAGCGGCGCGGTGCGAGTGGTAATACAAGAGAGAGAAGGTGCGAATCTGGTAACAGATAAAGGAAGAAGAATTAATTCTTAAGAAAAACAGCACGGGGTCCATTGTCTGGCGGTGGTTTGGCTTCAAGCGGGAATATGTTGAACAATTATGCGGCAAAAGCATTGCTACAAAAAGTAGCAGCACTACTAATGTAGCATCATTTGAAAAGTCACCCGCAAGAGAATGAAGAGTGCTTGAAACTCCGCATGTCAACATCTCCGGCCTGTGCCACACCCACAAAATGCCCAAGCAACAATTTTCAGATCAACACCGTATGAAAAATATAATCAACAACAGAAGGAGATAACGTCCGCAGAAACCTACCACATAGCGAAGGACTTACACTATTTGATTTCCTATAATGCAGCTCATTTTTATTTGACATTTATTGAAATATCTTGTGTGACATCACGCACAAAAGTGCACTTTATCTGTTTTTAACTATTGTAGTGGCATTCTGTACAAAAAGTGCACTTTAATTTAGTGTTGTTTTGATAAGTCATCTTAGTGACATCATGCACAAAAGTGCACTAATAGCTTGTTTTAAAATGTCTCTGACAATCTTGCACTTTCTGTTTTGGAAATGACATGAATGTTTGTGCCACTGCTTAATAACTGTTTAATAAATACAGTTTTGGTAAATTGACTTAGTTGCCATTTCCCTCTCTGCATGAAAGTTTAAAATTAGCATATATTAATGCAGTATGAACAAGAATGTTTTAAGGTAGACACATAGAATCATCATACTGCTTTGATTATATGCATCAAGTGTTAATTCAAGGCTAAGGCAAAATATCGAGATATATATCGTGTATTGTGACATGGCCTAAAAATATTGAGATATTAATAAAAGGCCATAACGCCCAGCCCTAATTAACAGTAAATGAACAAGTAGATTAATAGTTAATTTTCTACCACTTATCCCTAATAATTGTGCCAAAATAATAGAATGATAAATGACACAATATGTTACTGCATACATCAGCAGACTAAATTAGGAGCCTTTGTTTGTTTACTTACTAATAAAAGACAAGTTGTCTTGTATGTTCACTAATTTATTTAAGTACAAACTTGCAATAAAAAAAACATATGTTTAATGTACCGTAAGATTTTTTGTTAAAATAAAGCCAATAATGCAATTTTTGTGATCCCCTTTATTTAGAAAAGTATCGAAAAGTACTGAAAAGTATCGAAATACATGCAATCATGGCCACGTCTATGTTTTGTAAACAAACCCCTTGGCTGTAATGAACACAAGGAAAAATGGACAAGCTATTCGCTCGTCTGCGCCGAGGAACGCAGTAGGATTTCAGTCAAAGGTTAAATTTGAAACGTCGGTGGTTTAATTATCCGTAGCCTCAGACAATGATGGGAGGACGTTTACAGATGACGAGGTGTTCCCCAGATAAAGGTCAGTTAATCTGGAAATGTTTTGTTGTTTTCCAACGCTGAATTATTCCCCCTGTAACTATAATCGTGGTGATGTGCAGAAAAAACACAACAAAGGTGTTTTTTGTGCAGAGAAGAAAATAAAAACCGATCCAAGGGACAATCGGCGTCCCTATTTTGGTGTCTAGATATTCACTGCCTTTACGAAAAGCATACAATAACATGTAAATCTGGAGCTAAAGTGCCTTTGGATGCAGTGAAGCAAACAAATGGCATGCATGATGAGCATTTTTTTTTCAGGAATAGTCCGTAAAGCTTCTAATCTTTTGGCTTTGCATCATTCAGATGGTATTTTTTTTTTTATTGCAAAAATCAATTCAAAGTCAGTCGATTCACAGTTTGGCCTTGAGAATATTTCCATTCCATCATTCTAGTCGGCAACAAGACCTTGTAGGTTTGCCACAAGACGATCAGCGTGGGGTCGTTATCGTTCTGGAACTTGACCAGAGGAAATCGTAGGAAAATAGACACGACTAAAGGCAGCTCTATCATTAGACAGTGTAGCAGAGGAAGCTCAGGGCATAAACAGCCGTAATGAGCGTTGTAAATCAGCAAGAGGCAAACAGAAATGAGCTAAAAATATGAACAAATATAAAAGGATGAGAGGGTATGCAATATGTATAAGCGGGGCTAGATATGGGGGAAATAATTGCATGCCTTTTCTGTTTTTTGTTTTCTGCTGAGGCAGTTTCATCTCTGTTTTCATCAGAAAATGGGTTTGATTCTAGAAACTGATGCACACAAACACATTGTAAACATATCCCTGGTCGCCACAATTCATGACAAATCTAGCACTTAATCATGCCATTGTTGTTATGAAGTTATTGCATTTCTCACCATTCAAATCAAAGCACTTTCAATTCAGACTAGGATGCGATTTGTATGAAATATGACTAAACCTAACCATTGCTGAAGGATGGGAATATGACTATACTGTATTTCACTGATCGTTGTACTAAACTCCTGTTTATGTCTTGTATTGAGCAGTGTTGCGCTAGTGGAAGGCTGCATGGATGGGGCTTCACTTCCTATAGTCGACAAGTTGCAAACTACCAAAATGACCCGAATATTACACTCTTCTAAAAAAGATGAGTCATCTTATAAGTGGGGTTGAGAGATTTATATTTGCAAACCAACAGGTGGCGCCAAACGACTTCTCCCAAATACGTCTGAGCTTTTCTCCCTGTCATTCACTTCTTTAGACTGCACACTGACACATTGCTCTGTATAAAAGACAGTATTTTCCCTCAAACATAGTCCCAAAAATACGAGTCGTCTTACATTTTGGGTCTAGATGTCTATATGTGCAGACCAACAGGTGGCGCCAAACGACTTCTCCCAAATGCGTCTGAGCTTTTCTCCCTGTCATTCACTTCTTTAGACTGCACACTGGCACATTGCTCCGTACAAAAGACTGTATTTTCCATCAAACATAGTCCCAAAAATACGAGTTGTCTTACATTTTGGGTCTAGATGTCTATATGTGCAGACCAACAGGTGGCGCCAAACGACTTCTCCCAAATGCGTCTGAGCTTTTCTCCCTGTCATTCACTACTTTAGACTGCACACTGAGACATTGCTCCTTATAAAATACATTATTTTCCCTCAATCATAGTCCCAAAAATACAAGTTGTCTTACATTTTGGGTCTAGATGTGTATATGTGCAGACCAACAGGTGTCGCCAAACGACTTACGGTATCCCAAATGCGTCTGAGCTTTTCTCCCTGTCATTCACTTCTTTAGACTGTACACTGACACATTGCTGCGTATAAAAGACAGTATTTTCCCTCAAACCTAGTCCCGAAAATATGAGTTGTCTTACATTATGAGTCTAGATGTGCACGTGTGCAGACCAACAGGTGGCACCAACGACTTCTCCCAATTGCGTCTGAGCTTTTCTCCCTGTCATTCACTTCTTTAGACTGCACACTAACACATTGATCCGTATAAAAGACGGTATTTTTCCCTCAAACCTAGTCCCAAAAATACGAGCTGTCTTACATTTTGGGTCTAGATGTCTATATGTGCAGACCAACAGGTGGCGCCAAACGACTTCTACCAAATGTGTCTGAGCTTTTCTTCCTGTCATTCACTTCTTTAGACTGCACACTGACACATTGCTCCGTATTAAAGACAGTATTTTCCCTCAAACATAGCCCCAAAAATAAGAGTTGTCTTACATTTTGGGTCTAAATGTGTATATGTGCAGACCAACAGGTGGCGCCAAATGACTTATCCCAAATGCATCTGAGCTTTTCTCCCTGTCATTCACTTCTTTAGACTGCACACTAACACATTGTTGCGTATAAAAGACAGTATTTTCCCTCAAACCTAGTCCCAAAAATATGAGTTGTCTTACATTTTGGGTCTAGATGTGTATATGTGCAGACCAACAGGTGCCGCCAAATGACTTATCCCAAATGCGTCTGAGCTTTTCTCCCTGTCATTCACTACTTTAGACTGCACACAGAGACATTGCTCCTTATAAAAGACATTATTTTCCCTCAATCATAGTCCCAAAAATACAAGTTGTCTTACATTTTGGGTCTAGATGTGCATATGTGCAGACCAACAGGTGTCGCTAAACGACTTACGGTATCCAAAATGTGTCTGAGCTTTTCTCCCTGTCATTCACTTCTTTAGACTGTACACTGACACATTGCTCCGTATAAAAGACAGTATTTTCCCTCAAACCTAGTCCCGAAAATATGAGTTGTCTTACATTATGAGTCTAGATGTGCACGTGTGCAGACCAACAGGTGGCACCAACGACTTCTCCCAATTGCGTCTGAGATTTTCTCCCTGTCATTCACTTCTTTAGACTGCACACTAACACATTGATCCGTATACAAGACGGTATTTTTCCCTCAAACCTAGTCCCAAAAATACGAGTTGTCTTACATTTTGGGTCTAGATGTCTATATGTGCAGACCAACAGGTGGCGCCAAACGACTTCTACCAAATGTGTCTGAGCTTTTCTTCCTGTCATTCACTTCTTTAGACTGCACACTGACACATTGCTCCGTATTAAAGACAGTATTTTCCCTCAAACATAGCCCCAAAAATAAGAGTTGTCTTACATTTTGGGTCTAGATGTGTATATGTGCAGACCAACAGGTGGCGCCAAATGACTTATCCCAAATGCATCTGAGCTTTTCTCCCTGTCATTCACTTCTTTAGACTGCACACTAACACATTGTTGCGTATAAAAGACAGTATTTTCCCTCAAACATAGTCCCAAAACTACAAATTGTCTTACATTTTGGGTCTAGATGTGTATATGTGCAGACCAACAGGTGCCGCCAAACGACTTCTACCAAATGCGGTATGCTGTTTGTATTGGTCCAGTTTCACAAATTCCTCAGTGAATTCACCGTGGAGTTATTGAGTCTGTTTAGCCAATTGGAGAGCTAGCTTCCGCAGCTAGTGGGTCCATGACGATGACTTTTGTTTTGTTAGATGATCCGATGACTTTTGTTTTGTTAGATGATCCGTGTTACAGACACCGTTCGGAAACAATTAAGGTATGTAAATAAACATTTCCAAAATCTTTCTGTGGAAATAACTCATTTCGTAATGTATATATCCGGTGCTGATAATATATGGAATTTAAAAAAAATAATAATTATTTAGTGGGAGGGGCTGGTATACTCTATAGTCTAGAAAATAAGGTCATTTGGTCTATTTTGGCCTTGTTTTTGTCTTAGAAAATATTTTTCCAAAAACGTCTCAGGTGGTTTATATTCAGGTAAATATGCCACGACTGGGGCTTGCAGCTAAGTAGTGGCCTCTGTTTTGCTTGGATGGCCTCAACACACAAACAAACAAAAAGGAACCAAGGAATCAAAAAAACTATCACACATAATTGACCAGATTCTTTACCTGGGAATGCATTGATTGTCAAGCAAAACTTTAAGTAATGAGAGCATTACATACTGGTTGATGACTGGTGTGTAGGCTGTCCTGTCTTCGTCTATGACCGACACCATGAGGGTGATGAGCTTGGGCCAAAAGTCCAGGTTCTTGATAGACGGCCCTTGTTCTTCACGTGGGAGATCTTGCTTCCGGCTCTGCAGACAGGGAATTCAGGAAATGTTAGGCACTCTAGGAAAAATGGATATGATGCATGAAGAATCAAGTATTAGTTATAGTCATTTTGTGTCGTTTTATTGCCATGATACAATTCACAGGGACACCAAGCTAGCATTTCAGTAAGTGATTAGACATACAGTACAGGCCAAAAGTTTGGAAACACCTTCTCATTTCAATGCGTTTTCTTTATTTTCATGACTATTTCCATTGTAGATTGTCACTGAAAGTATCACAACTATGACACCTGTGAAGTGAAAACCCTTTCAGGTAGACTACCTCTTGAAGCTCATTGAGAGAAAGCCAAGAGTGTGCAAAACAGTAATCAGAGCAAAAGGTGGCTATTTTGAAGAAACTACAATATAAAACATGTTTTCAGTTATTTCACCTTTTTTTGTTAAGTACATAACTCAACATGTGTTCATTCATCGTTTTGATGCCTTCAGTGACAATCTACAATATAAATAGTCATGAAAATAAAGAAAACCCATTGAATGAGAATGTGTGTCCAAACCTTTGGCCTGTACTGTATGTGTGAAACAGAAATAGTGGATTGTATGAACTCTGGTGCTTTTATATTCAAGCATTTTTTACCTAAAATGTTATCAAAGCCAAAGACCAACAGAGTACTCTATACGAATACATGCAAACCCATACACATACTGTGACAATGAAGCATATCATTTATGACATACTCTCACGGGAACATAATATACACATTTTACTCTTGTTTGTGTATGCAAATGCAAGCTTATTGTAGATGAATGGAAAAATTGCTAAGCCAGTTCGATTCCTTTACTGAATAATTTAGCGAGAATGATCCAACAACCTTCAGCATATTGACTTTGGTGCAGCCACACAACACACGTTACAAGGAAGAGAGCTTGGGAATTGGAATTACAACATCAATCCATTTGTTTATCAGCAACCAATCGACAACTGCAGCTTTTTTGTTGTTGTTGTGTGTTTTCCACCATCACGACATGGTTTCATCACGCAGATGACGATCGTGTGAACGATGATTGTGTGTCGCCTTCCTTTTTAATCATTCGGTTTGGGAGCGCCACACTAATAAAAAGGGATTACTTCACATTCTGTCAGACCTCCCATTTACAGCATCTTAGGCTTACAACATTTCTGATTCACTTTTTTTTTTTTTAAATGAAAAGACGATTGTGAATTCAAAAAAATCAGTTTCAGCGTGAGATTGATAACACAAAGACTTGGGAATTGCCAAGTTAAACTGTCTTTTTCAGAGTGAACAAGCATGATGCTTGAAGATATTGTATTGGAGGTGCGAGAAGGAATGGAAAGACAGTTGAAATAATCATACCTTATGGCAAATTCATCAATGATAAAACCCCAATCAATGGAATATTGATACAACTTTTATGGTATTTGGGCAGTTTCACATATTTTTATTTGTGAAAGTCCTTCATTTTCCACAAAATAAATGTTTCTATGTTTGTAACACCAGAATTTAGGGCAGTGGTTCTTAACCTGGGTTCAATCGAACCCTAGGGGTTCGGTGAGTCGGTCTCAGGGGTTCGGCGGAGCCTCTGCCGTGGAGGTCAAGACACACCCGACCCATCGTGTTAATAAAAACTTCTCCCTATTGGCGTATTATGGATACCCCCCAACAATGTTCCCTCTAATTTTCCATCTGATTTGCAGGTGTGTAATTTGTTGTGAGTTTATGCACTGTGTTGGTTTTGTTCTTTGAACAAGGTGATGTTCATGCACAGTTCATTTTGTGCACCAGTAAAAAAAAACATATAACTTTGTCTTGAATTGGAAAAAAAAAACATTGTATTTTTCACTAAAGAAGGGTTCGGTGAATGCGCATATGAAACTGGTGGAGTTCGGTACCTCCAACAAGGTTAAGAACCACTGATTTAAGGGCTTTGTGCAGTTGTTCATACAACCCCAAAATATACTGTTGCCGTGGTAATTAGTTGTCCCAAGCCTTGATGCCAATATTGATCCGATACGATATCAAAATGAACATACTTTTATTAAATTGTATTATGGAATGTTAGAAAAGGTTTGATCAAGTGAAAATACTCAGAACAATGGTATGCATGAAAAACACGAACCTTTTTATTTTAATGGATATATGCTGTCTTTAAGTTGAATTGGAGTGGCAATTGCTTTTTTTGGCGACACCTAGTTGCCACAAAAACTCAAGTTAAGCTCATGACTTAGCAAGTTAAATGATCCAGACACGTTTGTTACTAAATGGCCTCTAATCCGCTTCTGTCTTGGAGACTTGTATATGTAAGTACTGTGCAACTATAATTATTTGATACTTGTTTGTATTGACAAATGTCACGTTTTAGACGGCAATATTGTTCAATTAAGAACACCATTATGTATGTCTGGCTTATGTGCTATCGTGAGCTTGGCTGCTGTGTAGCTGCTAGCTCCCAGCAAGTCAAGTCAAGTCATTTACATGTTGACACTTAGTAAATGACTTGACTCAAATACAAGAAAATTCCAAACTTGTGTGCTTACTGGAGGACATTTAGATGTTAACCGACTGCAGGACTGCTTGTATCAGAGAGCTTATATTGGAGATTTCAGATGCAATTCAATATATAGACCAATGCTTTGTTTTTACTGATATGGTACAGATATCACTAAATTAATGGCCGAAATGACAATATTCTTGAACTGTTTTTAGTCTTGAATGAAAACCATGATTACGATATACAAAACCTAAAACCAGTGAAGTTGGCACGTTGTGTAAATCGTAAATAAAAACAGAATACAATGATTTGCAAATCATTTTCAACTTATATTCAATTGAATAGACTGCAAAGACAAGATACTTAACGTTCGAACTGAAAAACGTTGTTTTTTGCAAATATTATAGCTCATTTGGAATTTGATGCCTGCCACATGTTTCAAAAAAGCTGGCACAAGTGGCAAAAAAAGACTGAGAAAGTTGAGGAATGCTCATCAAACACTTATTTGGAACATCCCACAGGTGAACAAGTTAATTGGGACCAGGTGGGTGCCATGATTGGGTGTAAAAGCAGCTTCCATGAAATGCTCAGTCATTCACAAACAAGGATGGGGCGAGGGTCACCACTTTGTGAACAAATAAGTGAGCAAATTGTCCAACAGTTTAAGAACAACATTTCTCAACATTTCCCAGCTATTGCAAGCAATTTAGGGATGTAATGTCATCAAAGGGTTCAGAGAATCTGGAGAAATCACTGCCCGTAAGCAGCATGCCCATGACTTTCGATTGCTCAGGCGGCAACAAGCAACATCGGTGTGTAAAGGATATCACCACATGGGCTCAGGAACACTTCAGAAAACTACCGTCAGTAACTACAGTTTGTCGCTACATCTGTAAGTGCAAGTTAAAACTCTACTATGCAAAGCAAAAGCCATTTATCAACAACACCCAGAAATGTCGCCGGCTTCGCTGGGCCCGAGCTCATCTAAGATGGACTGATGCAAAGTGGAAAAGTGTTCTGTGGACGTCGCGTCCTCCGGATCAAAGAGGAAAAGGCGCAAAGTTCAAAAGCCAGCATCTGTGATGGTATGGAGGTGTATTAGTGCCCAAGGCATGGGTAACTTACACATCTGTGAAGGCACCATTAATGCTGAAAGGTACATACAGGTTTTGGAGCAACATATGTTGCCATCCAAGCAACGTCTTTTTCATGGACGCCCCTGCTTATTTCAGCAAGACAATGCCAAGCCACGTGTTACAACAGCGTGGCTTCGTAGTAAAAGAGTGCAGGTACTAGACTGGTATTCCAGACCTGTCTCCCGTTGAAAATGTGTGGCGCATTATGAAGCCTAAAATACCACAACGGACAACTTAAGCTGTACATCAAGCAAGAAGGGGAAAGAATTCCACCTAAAAAGCTTAAAAAATTGGTCTCCTCAGCTCCCAAACGTTTACTGAGTGTTGTTAAAAGGAAAGGCCATGTAACACAGTGGTAAAAATGCCCCTGTGCCAACTTTTTTGCAATGTGTTGCTGCCATTAAATTTTAAGTTAATAATTATTTGCAAAAAAAAACAAAAACTTTCTCAGTTCTAACATTAAATATCTTGTCTTTGCAGTCTATTCAATTGAATATAAGTTGAAATGGATTTGCAAATCATTGTATTATGTTTTTATTTACGATTTACACAATGTGCCAACTTCATGGTTTTGGGTTTTGTAGATATCACTACCAGATTGGAACACTAACTGGTAAGTGAGATTAGTGGCCAAAATGACAATATTTTTAACCATTTTTAGTATTGAATGCAAACCAAGATGTGTCATAGCTTAACAACTTCCAACATGTTTTTAAATGCCACGTAAACGCAAAATGAGCAGTTTGCACTTTAGATTAGAAGCACTGACACTTGGAAATAGCTGATTTACATTTTCTCTGGCAGAATTAACAAGTGGGAGACAGTTGATGATGAGATGAGATGTTGCAGTGGAGGTGTTAAAGCAATGGAAAAGCAGTTGAAACGACCATACATTAGGGCACGTTCGTCAACAATAAAAGCCCAATAAATTGACAGGACTTTTTTCTCCTATCTAGGGAGATTGCAAATGTGATCCTGAGTTAACGCACAAAGACGGTGCCTAATGGGAATTCCTGTCCAACGGGAAACATGAATAATGAAAAGAACAACTCTGCAGGGGGGTTTTAGTCCACCATGGAAACCGTGCACAGGTGCAAAAGTGAAGGACACGTATGAAGGTTGACGAGTGCGTTTCCCTGTTAAAACTCCCTTTGCTCATTTATATTCGACTCAAGTCGCCATGACCACATTGTTCTATGTGATTAAGTAGATGCTGCTTTTTTTTTTCTTTTTTTTTACAGTCAACAAACACACCCATGGCTTTCAATTTTTACTGTAAGATTGCACCTTAGCAGCACCGCCGCTACGACTACTTTCACCAAGGCGAGGGCAATAGCATCAAGATTGATGGCGGCGCATCGCTCTCCCAGAGGCTACCTGTGCTGCTTTATGTTTATTGTTTAGTGCTCCCAGGTTTCCATTTGCATGCGACAGGCTCCTCATCAATTATGGCAATTCAAGTCAAATTTAGAGTCTGGAACTGAGAGCGGCACGATGGGAATGTGCTCGTATCCTGAAGGAACGCACACAGGTGGTAAGACAAGAGAGTTGACGGATTATTGAAATCCAGAATCCACTCTAGACCCTAGAGCAGGGGTCAGCAACCCACGGCTCTTGACTTTAGCGCCGCCCTAGTGGCTCCCAGGAGCATTTTTTTTAAAAAGGATTGAAAATGGAAAAAGATGGGGGAAATATTTGTTTTTGTTTTAGTATGTTTTTTGTTTGAGGACAAACATGACACAAACCTTCCCAATTGTTAGAAAGCCCACTGTTTGATATGAGTATTTGGTGAACATCGTCTTGTCCTACTCATTTCGGCTGTTCTTGAACTCACCATAGTGTGGACTGTGACGCAACAGTTTGTTTACATGTAAAATCTTCCACTCCTTTGTCTCATTTATCCACCAAACGTTTCATACTGTGCGTGAATGCACAAAGGTGCACTTTGTTGATGTTATTGACTTGTTGGAGTGCTAATCAGGCTATTTAGGCTAGCTGTATGTGCATTTGCATCATTATGCCTCATTTGTAGGTATATTTGAGCTAATTTAATTACCTTTACTTGTATCCTCTTTGAATATAATTTAGTTTTGCATGTCTCATGACACATTATCTGTATGTAATATTGGCTGCATTTCAGATAGTTGTTTGTGTGCTATATTGTTCCAGACCACAGCATACGTTACCTAGCTTGCCAAAGATTGTAATAAATCTATTAAAAGAAGACAGCCTGCCGTTTCCTTTAACTTGGACACACACATAATATATATATATATATACCTTTGACCTTTAAAAGCCACTAATTTCCAGGAGTTATCTCACCTTCTGAGTAGTCTCTGATTTACTAATGGTTTCTAATGTTTTAAAAATGTGTAGAATAAATATTACATTTCAACATTTCTGTCAACGAAGACTTGCTTCAGCCTCCAACACATAGTCATTTTGATAGTAAGCTATTATAGCTAATATAAACACGTCATGTGTTGCCTTCATTATAAGACTTATATACGGCTTTTCATTTATTACGGCTCCAGACAGATTTGTTTTCGTATTTTTGGTCCAATATGGCTCTTTCAACATTGTAGGTTGCCAACCCTTGCCCTAGAGCAGGGGTGTCCAAACTTTTTCCACTGAGGGCCGCACACGGAAAAATTAAAGCATGCGGGGGCCATTTTGATATTTTTCATTTTCAAACCATAACAAAATATATAGATTTTTTTTTTTAACAATTAGGGCTCCTGGGGCCCGTAAAGGGTCTCAGTCATTAAAATGTTAAAAACAAGTCAAATTATTATTGCCTATTATTATATATGCCTTTTCTGTCAAAGACAACTTTGTTTTTTATAGTAAAACTGAAATATGCAGTATTTCCCCCACCGCCCAAAACATTCAGAAAGCAATGTTTGATGTGAAGTAATTGGAGCCCTGAAAAGATCAATAATGCACGACACCATTGATTTTATTTTCATTATTATTTTTGATTATCACAGTGAAAAGATAAATAAAATCCCACTAAATATATTTGGGATCCAAAAGGTACCCCACTCATAAAGTGATACATTTTTATTAGTATTTGTTTTACTTTCAACACTTACTGTAAGTTACGAGATCAACTTCAAAAACAGTATATCTGTCGATTTTACACTATTATTTTGTTTGTTTTATGCTCTTTTGTCAAAGAAAACTTGGATGTTTTTATATGGCAACCACACAATATATGCAATATTTTTCCACATAAAACATTTTAATGTGAAATATTTGAAGTAATTTGAGCCTTGAAGATGTCAATAGTTCATTATTATTAATTGTTTGTCTTTTTTTTTTTTTTGAGCAATGGCAAAAAAAGGAAAATAAAGATAGACAAAATAAAAAAAAAACAGCCTGCATGGCAGCTTTGTGTCAATATTGCAACGTTTTCTAGTTAGATTTCACCTCATTCCACTTTTGTAATGTTTTTTTTGATTTTTGCAATGGCATTTCCAGAATGTGTGGCGGGCCGCTAAACATTGTATATTCCAGAGAACTGGCGTCCTCCAAAGTAGACATTTGATCATCGTCTATATATTTTGTCAGAGTTACAGGAGCGTGCTGCTGTTTTTAAGAACCTTTGCAAAAAAGCTAATCAAAGATCATCTCTATGACAGCGCTCTAGTGTTTTTAAAAATCTGCTACATAAAGGTGAGTCTCTCACATGTTTTTTTAACCGAAGTTGCAGGCCACAAGTTGAATAGCCCGAATTATGAAAAAGGAATAGTAGACTTTGCATGCAGTTGCTATTCCAAAGACGTTACACTGCAGTCGTGTATAGACTACAGTGTACAGTAGTCTTTGCCATCAGATTGGATTTGGAGTGCATTTGCCCTACAAAATGTTTAAATTGTAAGAATTACATTTACTACACACCAGCTGTTTGATTGTTACATGCATCTTTGTTCTAATTTTGATTACCAGATTTGGATTTGTGGAAAGCCCCATTTCAAATCACTAATGCTAGTCCATAGCGTGTTTATAGCAAATCCAGTGTAAATTAACATTGAAAAAAGTGGAACGTTACTCTACTTTTGAGTGCCTTCTTTTGGTGTTGTTGGCATATGAAATTGTAATGGTCGTGCTGCTTGACTGATTGTTTCCCTTCCAAGTGCTTGAGCCCATGCCATATCTGCAACTGGCTGTGACGTCATGTGCTACAAAGACATCGAAATATGGCACCGTTTAATTTAACGTGACTCTGTACTTTGTGTGTAGTACAGGCCGGCCGGTGCCTATATATAAGTACCAAATTCTGTATCCAGACCTATCTGTAGCACAAAGCGCCTTTGCATTACCTTTACGTAGCTTTTCAATCACTTTCAGGCTGAGTGTACCGGGGCTTAACTTCTTGTCAAGGGTTTTTGACCACACATATTGTTAGAATGTTTTTTCATTCAGTTTCTTCATTTTCTAAATTTTATACTGGTGACAGTTTGACCCTGAAACTAGAGATGTCCGATAATGGCTTTTTTGCCTATATCCGATATTCCGATATTGTCCAGCTCTTAATTACCGATTCTGATATCAACCGATACCGATATATACAGTCGTGGAATTAACACATTATTATGTCTAATTTTGTACCGATTCCGATATCAACCGATACCGATATACACAGTCGTGGAATTAACACATTATTATGTCTAATTTTGTTGTGATGCCCCGCTGGATGCATTAAACAATATAACAAGGTTTTCCAAAAAAAATGCCAACATGGCACTGCCATATTCATTATTGAAGTCACAAAGTGCATTATTTTTTTTTAACATGCCTCAAAACAGCAGCTTGGAATTTGGGGCATGCTCTCCCTGTGCATGAGGAGGTTGAGGTGGGCGGGCTTTGGGGGAAGGGGCAGCGGGAGGGGGGGGTGTTGTATATTGTAGCATCCCGGAAGAGTTAGTGCTGCAAGAGGTTCTGGGTATTTGTTCTGTTGTGTTTATGTTGTGTTACGGTGCAGATGTTCTCCCGAAATGTGTTTGTAATTCTTGTTTTGTGCGGGTTCACAGTGTGGCGCATGTTTGTAACAGTGTTAAAGTTGTTTATACGGCCACCCTCAGTGTGACCTGTATGGTTGTTGACCAAGTATGCATGCATTCACTTGTGTGTGTGAAAAGCCGCAGATATTATGTGACTGGGCCTGCACGCAAAGGCAGTGCCTTTAAGGTTTATTGGCGCTCTGTACTTCTCCCTAAGTCCGTGTACACAGCAGCGTTTTAAAAAGTCATAAATTGTACTTTTTGAAACCGATACCGAGAATTTTGAAACCGATACCGATAATTTCCGATATTACATTTTAAAGCATTTATCGGCCGATAATATCGGCAGTCCGATATTATCGGACATCCCTACCTGAAACTATATTTTCTGTGACTCTATCTAGTGGTACGCCAAATAATCACTTGATTAAAGTACAGTGTTTTATTATACTTTATACAAACTGTGTGTATAAATTCAATTAAATAATTGTTAAAACATCATTTTGTTTTAATTAATACTTAGGCCTACTCCTCTACTGTATTTTGATGTGGGTCATTATGGTGGTCCTTGGTGAAAAAAAGTTTGAGAACCACTGTCCTTTGGGAATCATTGTCTCCAAATGTGAACAAATTGTAGGTTGACCTTTGTTGAAATTGCTTCACCCTGAAGGTTTCAAAGCAGTAAAAGAGTTCAATGTGAGCTTCCGCCAGTTGCTCCTCTTGCTTCATGGTGATAGTAGGCAATATGTGGACACAATGAACGAGCAGACTACCATGTGCTTTACCAATAATATTTATATCGAGCTCGGATCATATACAGTATATTGCCAAAAGTATTTGGCCACCCATCCAAATGATCAGAATCAGGTGTCCTAATCACTTGGCCCGGCCACAGGTTTATAAAATCAAGCACTTAGGCATGTAGACTGTTTCTACAAACATTTGTGAAAGAATGTGATTTCCAGCATGGAACTGTCATAGGATGCCACCTGTGCAACAAATCTAGTTGTGAAATTTCCTCGCTCCTAAATATTCCAAAGTCAACTGTAGGCTTTATTATAATAAAAATTGGAAGAGTTTAGGAACAACAGCAACTCAGCCAGGAAGTGGTAAGCCACGTAAACTGACAGAGGGTTCATCGGAGGAATTATGGTGTGGTGTTGTTTTCAGGAGTTGGGCTTAGCCCCTTAGTTCCAGTGAAAGGAACTTTGAATGCTCCAGAATACCAAAACATTTTGGACAATTCCATGCTCCCAACCTTGTGGGAACAGTTTGGAGCGGGCCCCTTCCTCTTCCAACATGACTGTGCACCAGTGCACAAAGCAAGGTCCATAAAGACATGGATGCCAGAGTCTGGTGTGGATGAACTTGACTGGCCTGCACAGAGTCCTGACCTGAACCCGATAGAACACCTCTGGGATGAATTAGAACGGAGACTGAGAGCCAGGCCTTCTCGACCAACATCAGTGTGTGACCTCACCAATGTGCTTTTGGAAGAATGGTGGAAAATTCCTATAAACACACTCCGCAACCTTGTGGACAGCCTTCCCAGAAGAGTTGAAGCTGTAATAGCTGCAAAAGGTGGACCGACATCATATTGAACCCTATGGGTTAGAAATGGGATGGCACTTCAAGTTCATATGTGAGTCAAGGCAGGTGGCCAAATACTTTTGGCAATATGATATTGAAATGTGTCTTATAACAAAGTGAACAAGCCACGCTTTCCCCACTTTTCAAAGAATAAAAAAATAAATAAAAGAAGTGTTTTTTCCACTTGGATTATTTAAGACGGGGTCCCCTATTCCTCTCTTCCCTTCCTCTCCCCTCTAGCTAATTCATGCCCTGGCGGAAGCGACGGGCTGGAGGTTGTCGTGTTACGCAAGAAGCCTTGTTGTGGCAGGCCTGCACTTTGCTGGGCTCTCGAATGAGTTGTAACCACGCAGACAGCGAGGGTAGCTGTGTGCGCCCGTGTCTACGAGCACAATAATTTATAGTCATAGCGACATTAGCTTGAGGGGCCATGTCTTCTTTTTTTTCTCTCCCATTGATGGAGAGGCTGTCTATGCTGAAAGGAGTGGGGGGGGGGTAGAAAAAAAAGGTATAATTAGCAAAAGTGTCTCTCTCTCTCTGGTGTGGTAATTGCTTACAACACCTCTGGCTGTTTAAGCAAAAGAGCGTATTATTCCATTATAGTCGAAGAAAAAGGACATTATCTTGTGTGGTGTGGCGAAGTTGCCTGTTGCTTGGTGGCGGTTCAGACGAGACCGATGGAGGAGTAAACATGGATGCTCCGAGTGCTCCCGGCGAGCCAACAATAGTCAAAAAGATCCGAAAAGGCAGCCTGGGTTAATGTTCCATCTGCGATGCCGGTTGACCCGAAAGTGCTTATTTCAAAACAAATTTCCCAAATAAAGTAAGGGGGCTCCAGCACTCCCCACGACCCCGAAAGAGACAAGCGGTAGAAAATGGATGGATGGATGGAAGTCAGTAGTGTCTAATGTCTGCTACATATTTAACCCTCTTGGGACGTTACATTTGAATTGTCCTCAAAGCCAAAATCCTTTAAAGGCCGTAACAACATTTTGGATTCATATTTTTTTGGGGGACTTTTTTGCAACATTTCTCAGTAAACTTCGGTCCTAAACAACAAAAATAATGGTAAATGGGTTATACTTGTATAGCACTTTTCTACCTTCAAGGTACTTAAAGCGCTTTGACACTATTTCCACATTCACCCATTCACACACACATTCACACACTGATGGAGAGCTGCCCACTGGTGGGAGCTGTCATGCAAGGCCCTAACCACGACCCATCAGGAGCAAGGGTGAAGTGTCCTGCTCAAGGACACAACAGACGTGACGAGGTTGGTAGAAGCTGGGGATCGAACCAGGAACCCTCAGGTTGCTAGCACAGCCACTCAATAAAGTACTATCTATCTGTCTATCTATCTATCTATCTATCTATCTATCTATCTATCTATCTATCTATCTATCTATCTATCTATCTATCTATCTATCTATCTATCTATCTATCTATCTATCTATCTATCTCCCAGCCGCGCCACGCCGTACCCAATAATAATAATAATAAAATAATGTCGCAAGTTACTCAAGTTATGCAAATGTTCGCTAATTGAAAACTGTGACATCATTGATCATTTGTAAAAAATAAAAAGACCGTGGCCTTGTGGTTAGAGCGTCCGCCCTGAGCCTGGAAGGTTGTGAGTTCAAACCCCGGCCGAGTCATACCAAAGACTGTAAAAATGGGACCCATTACCTTCTTGCTTGACACTCAGCACCAAGGGTTGGAATTGGGGGTTAAATCACCAAAATGATTCCCGAGCTCGGCCACTGCTGCTGCTCACTGCTCCTCTCACCTCCCAGGGGGTGAACATAGGGATGGGTCAAATGCAGAGGATAATTTCACCACACCTAATGTGGACTATAAGCCGTTACTATTTTCTAACACTTTGAACCCTGTGGCTTATAAAAGCTAATTTATGGATGTTTCTTCGCCAACGGCTATAATGTGTTGTATTGAACAAATTGTTTCTATATTACACCAACAGAAACACTGAAAAGCTGTGTTATTGTCTGTCCTATGGTGCCATCTTTTGGACAAGTTTGTCGGGTTGACTATGTACTTCTTGTTTCGTGACCGGAAGTATAACCTTCCATAGCGTTTCTGCTCGAAATTATTCTTCATGCATCATTCAAAGCAACGTTTGTAACTTTTACAACATAACTAAAACAATTCATACTTACTGAACCATCCCATGTGTGATGTCTGTAGAAGTGTTTTCATGCATATTTGTATGTGATTTTGTAGTGTAACCAAGCTAGCATTGTTAGCATTGGCGAATCTGACAACATGTTTACAAGTGTCTGTGTTACTATTATTAACATACAATTGCATTATTTTTGTATTGTTTTGGTATTGTAAATTTACCGAGATGTCACAGTGGAGTTATTGAGTCTGTTTAGCCAATTGGAGAGCTAGCTTCTGCAGCTAGTGGGTCCGTGACAATGACTTCTGTTTTGTTTGATCAGCCGTTTTACTGCTGTGTGAGAGGCAGTGTTTGGAAACAATTAATGTATAATAAACATTTCCAAAATATTTTGTATCTGCGACTTAATATATTGTGGTGTGGATAATAAATGTAAAAATATGTGTTTTTCTTTTAAAATTTTGTGGGTGCAGCTTAAATACCTATGTGCTTTGTTAAACCAGAAAATACAGTTGAAATAATAACTACTAATAACTAAAAATTACTTTGAAAAACAACGAATAACTGGCTTTGGAGTATTGTGGAATACCTGTCTGTATATTGTACACGTGAAAACATTTTTTAAATTTAACATGAAAAACCCTCCTAGGACAAATAACCTAATGGAGTAACCAAAATTGTGTCTAAAAATACAGCGAAAATCAAAGTTAGCCTTTTTCCCCGGAGTTAAAAACAAAACAAAACAAAGATGATTAAGTCTAAACTCAAAAGAAAACAATCAAATGGTGACGAGAAAAATGTAAAAAAAAAGCATTGGTCACGTTTTGGATGTTCGCAATTTAGTTATTTTTGGTGTGTTTTTTTAAATGTTATTTTCATTTATATTTGCTTTAATTGAATACCCCAGACATTTAAATTTAGAAAACTAAGAAAGTACCATATCTGTGTCATCTACTATTATATTTGACTAATGATAATAATAATAATAATAATAATAATAATAATAATAAATAATATTGTAGTAATAAAAAAAATACAGAGAATAGTTTGGACCTATTTATATTTATGTATACTATTTTATTAATCAAACACTTTATCAATAAAATGTTTGTCTATTATGAATGTAGTAAACTATATTTAACTGCTTTGCATATCTTGACTTACACTGGGTTGGTTTTATGACAACATTTTTTTAAATAATGACTACATAAAAAAATATCTTAAGTGTCTTTATACCCGGCTTGGTGAAACAAATCTTGAGCAGCTACTTCAATTGTGGTTGCCTGAATCTGAACGCAATAACTAGGAGCTAATTTCCATCCGTGGTGTAGAACGTGACCACAAATGTTTTTGTACTGATGATGACAAGCAGTGCCATGGCAATGCAAGGGCGACCACACATGTAATATTCACACAAATCCACTTAGATTGCTACAAATACTGTTTATTTTCAGATTACTATAAGTCTAGCTTTTTGATCGCAGGAGGGAACGATGCAAACTCCAAAATGACATTCTAAACAATATTATGTTCTGCAATTCATTCAGTGTACAATGTTACTTTTGTCACAGTAGTATGATCATTTCTAGATTCAAAAGAAATATACAATACAAACAGAATTGTTGCTGCTGAGAGACTTGTGCCATGTGAAAGCCCGGGGAGGTTATTTACTCAACTGCAGAGAGGATCAGGCAAACAGGGTTTTTTTTATACAAATGTTATTGTAATCGTCCATCCATCCATCCATTTCCTACCGCTTGTCCCTTTTGGGGTAGCGGGGGGGCTGGAGCCTATCTCAGATGCATTCGGGCGGAAGGCGGTTTACACCCTGGACAAGTCGCCACCTCATCACAGAGCCAACACAGATAGACAGACAACATTCCCGCTCACATTCACACACTAGGGACCATTTAGTGTTGCCAATCAACCTATCCCCAGGTGCATGTCTTTGGAGGTGGGAGGAAGCCGGAGTACCCAGGGGGAACCCACGCAGTCACAGGGAGAACATGCAAACTCCACACAGAAAGATCCCGAGCCCGGGATTGAACTCAGGACTACTCAGGACCTTCGTATTGTGAGGCACATGCACTAACCCCTGTTCCACCGTGCTGCCCACAAATAATCATTAACTTAGAATTTAATGGCAGCAACACATCGCAAAAAAGTTGGCACATGGGCATTTTTACCACTGTGTTACATGGCCTTTTCTCTTAACAACACTCAGTAAACGTTTGGGAATTGAGGACACCAATTTTTTAAGCTTTTCAGGTAAAATGATTTCCCATTCTTGCTTGATGTACAACTTAAGTTGTTCAACAGTCCGGGGTCTCCGTTGTCGTATTTTACGCTTCATAATGCGCAACACATTTTAGATGGGATACAGGTCTGGACTACTGGCAGGCCAGTCTAGTACCCACACTCTTTTTCTACAAAGCCACACAGTTGTAACATGTGCAGAATGTGGCTTGGCATTGTCTTGCTGAAATAAGCAGGGGCGTCCATGAAAAAGACGTTGCTTGGATGGCAACATACAGTATGTTGCTTCAAAACCTGTATGTACCTTTCAGCATTAATGGTGCCTTCACAGATGTGTAAGTTAGCTATGATTTGGGCACTAATACACCCCCATACCATCACAGATGCTGGCTTTTGAACTTTGCACCTATAACAGTCCGGATAGTTATTTTCCTCTTTGGTCCGGAGGACACGACATCCACAGATTCCAAAAACAATTTGAAATGTGGACTCGTCAGACAACAGAACACTTTTCCACTTTGCATCAGTCCATCTTAAATGAGCTCAGGCGTTTCTGGGTGTTGTTGATAAATGGCTTTGGCTTTGCATAGTAGTTTTAACTTACACTTACAGATGTAGCAACAGACTGTAATTACTGACAGGGGTTTTCTGAAGTGTTTCTGAGACCATGTGGTGATATTCTTTACACACGGATGTCGCTTGTTGATGCAGGGAGGGATCAAAGGTCCGTAATATCGCTTACGTGCAGTGATTTTTCCAGATTCTCTGAAGCTTTTGATGACATTACGGACTGTAGATGGTGAAATCCCTCAATTCCTTGCAATAGCTCAGTGAGAAATGTCGTTCTTAAACTGTTGGACAATTTGCTCACGCATTTGTTCACAAAGTGGTGACCCTCGCCCCATCCTTGTTTGTGAATGACTGAGCATTTCATGGAAGCTGCTTTTATACCCACTCATGGCACCAACCTGTTCCCAATTAGCCTGTTCACCCGTGGGAAGTTCCAAATAAGTGTTTGATGAGCATTCCTCAAATTTCTCCTTTTTTTTGCCACTTGTGCCAGCTTTTTTGAAACATGTTGCAGGCATCAAATTCAAAATGAGCTAATATTTGCAAAAAATAACAAAGTTTTCCAGTTCGAACGTTAACTATCTTGTCTTTGCAAACTATTCAATTGAATATAGGTTGAAAAGGATTTGCAAATCATTGTATTCTGTTTTTATTTACGATTTACACAACATGCCAACTTCACTGGTTTTGGGTTTTGTATATATGTTACGGTTGTACGGTATACCGGTATTAGTATAGCACCGCGATACTAATGAATAATTTTCGGTACTATACCGCCTCTGAAACGTACCGGTCCCGAACGCCCCCGCGCCCGCGTCACAGTCACGTTGTGACATTCCTGGTTTACGAATAGACGAGCATGTTCCGCAGTGCACAATCACGGAGTACTTACAAGCAGACACAGTGTGTAGACAGATAAGGGAGAACGGATGCATTGAAAAGTAACGATAAAGGTGAAGTTATAACAGTGAAACGCCCTCAGGAAAAGGTGCTTTAAGACATAGCTAGCTAGCTAGCAGCTAATGTCCATCCGCAGTCTGCAGTGTTTTAGCTACTTCTAAATCACTAATTCTCGTCTCCATGGCGACAAATAAAGTAAGTTTGTTACAAGTATCATCCCTGCAGGACGAGGAATAGCTAAACATGCTTCACTACACACCGTAGCTCACCGGCATCAAAATATAAACAAATGCCATTGCTGGATCTGCACCTAACATCCACTGTAATGATATCATTTACAGGCACGTATCTAGTCGATACTACTATGATTACGTCAATATTTTTTGGCATCACCTCTTCTTTCGTTTTTAAAAAATGTATATTATGTTTATAAACTCAGGAATTACATCCCTGGACACATGAGGACTTTGAATATGACCAATGTATGATCCTGTAACTCCTTGGTATCGGATTGATACCCACATTTGTGGTATCATCCAAAACTAATGTAAAGTATTAAACAACAGAAGAATAAGTTATTATTACATTTTAACAGAAGTGTACATAGAACATGTTAAAAGAGAAAGTAAGCAGATATTAACAGTAAATGAACAAGTAGTTTAATAATTCATTCCCTACCACTTGTCCTTAATAATGTTGACACAATATTTGAATGGAAAACGACACAATATGTTACTGCATATGTCAGCAGACTAATTAGGAGTCTTTGTTTGCTTACTTACTACTAAAAGACAAGTTGTCTTGTATGTTCACTATTTTATTTAAGGACTTAACTGCAATAATAAACATATGTTTAATGTACCCTAAGATTTTTTGGTTAAAATAAAGCCAATAATAACATTTTTTTGTGGTCCCCTTTATTTAGAAAAGTACCGAAAAATACCGAAATAATTTTAGTACCGGTGCCGTTACATCACTAATATATGTATGTATATATATATATGTATATATATATATATATATATATATATATATATATATATATATATATATATATATATATATATATATATATATATATATATATATATATATATATATATATATATATATATATATATATGTATGTATGTATGTATGTATGTATGTATGTATGTATGTTTAAATATACTGTATATGTATGTACAGTATGTATGTATGAATGTATATGTATATATGTATGTATGTGTATGTATGTATGTTTGTATATATGTATGTATGTATGTATGTATGTATGTATGTATGTATGTATGTATGTATATGTATAATTGTATGTATGTATATGTATGTATGTAAGTATATATACAAAAAAAAAAATATATATATATATATGCAAAAATTTTTAAAAAAAATTAAAAATAAATAAAAATATATGTATATGTATTTATGTATATATGTATATATATATATATATATATATATATATATATATATATATATATATATATATATATATATATATATATATATATATGTATATATGTATATGTGTATATATATATATGTATATATGTATATGTGTATATATATATATGTATATATGTATATGTGTATATATATATATGTATATGTGTATATATGTATATATATATATATATATATATATATATATATATGTATATACATATGTATATACTGTATGTATATATATATACTGTAAACATGTATGTATATATATATATATATATATATATATATATATATATATATATATATATATATATATATATATATATATATATATATATATATATATATATATATATATATATATATATATATATATATATGTAGCATGCTGTTCCATCTTCTCTATGTGAAATGCAACCATTGCTTACCTGGTCCAGCAGCTGGTTGTACAGCTCGTGACAGTTATCAAAGATGTATTTATATGTGGAGTCCAGGCAGGCTTTCACGCAGTCCTTCACCACCATGCTGGCTCTGGGTGGACTCTGGAGCTCTTGTACCTAACGCGCACACACACACACACACACACACATACACACCATTAACATAAGTGCAGGATCAGTCTTTGTGAAGATTGTGGAGGACCAAGCCCTGGCAAGGTAATCACATCACAGAGATGTCTCCACTCGAACGTCAATCACCTCACTCAAAGACTACTTTACTATGTCATGGTCAATACATGAGATATGACTAACTACTTGGCAAACGTTGTTGTTGTTTTTACACCATTTACAATATTGCACCTAATATGTGATCACTTAGAGTATAATGTATTTTTAAGGAAACCTGCTATTGTAAGACTTTAAGACTGGCGACAAATCTCTTTCGCTCTAAAAAAAAACAAAAAACAAAACAGCTCGGATTTGTAGTTGTGTTAACGCCCAAGCATTAAAATGTGAGTCTTGCCTACTGTCCGTGCATAATTCCTACAAATTATTGATGTTCCCTGACTCTGAGGCTTTTAGTTTGCACCAAAATACAATCTGAACTCATTTGTTGTGACACCATTAGGAACTTCAAATGAATAAGCAGTAGGGGTGTAATAATCATACTTCGATTTTAAGGTCGTGGCTCAGTTCATTTTAGATACAGAAATGCAAAAAAATAATACTGTTTAGCTTTAATTAGTTTTTCAAATAAAACCATACAACTTATAACAATTCTCAAGATGCAGTAAATACAATTTTCATATAAAAAAAAAAAGTTTACTTTTGTAGACAAGCGCAACAGTAACCTTTTAAAAAGTATTTTGGAAATCTTAAGGAATTAAAGTTTATTGTTTCCTGAAGTGCAGCAATAATAACTCCAGCTTGTTGCATCGATACCGATCTCCACTAAACAATGTTAGCGCTATGGATGGACACCTTTCACATTTGATCGATACCAATTCCCGGTACATGGGAATCGATACTAGTACTTCACGGTACCAATTTTTGGAACAATACTTTTGTGTGTGCCAATGTTATTTTTTTTTTTTTAACATTTAACATTCAGCTGTGCTGTCTAGTTATCTTGTTTTCTTACACACCTTTGTCTCATTTGCAAGTACTGTACTGTATTATATAGTAGATTTAGCATGCAGTTGCAATTCCGAAACGTTAGATGGCAGCAGTGTATAGACTACGGTTTGCTGATTTAGCCAGGAAATAGTGTTTGCCAGTAAGTTAAATGTGCCAGTCTTTTATTTAGTTGAGCCCTACAAAGTTTTAATAGTGTGAGTATTGTATTCATTACACACCAGCTGTTCGATTGTAACATACATCTTATTTGTAGTTTTGATTCCCAATGTTGGAGGTGTTGGAATTACCATGAAAAATTGTTAATGCTAATCAATAGCATGTCAATGGCAAATTCAATGTAAATTAGCATAAAGTTAGCGCATTTTGGAAATCGGAGCCCTACTAACTACTGTCTTCTTTGTTAGCATGGAAGATCTTAATATCACCTAGAGGCAGCCTGGCTCAGTCCACTATTGAGTACTTGATTGCTTGTTTTCTGGCCAGGTGTTTGAGCCGGTGCCGAGTCTGCAAATGTGGAGTGTTGGGCAACAATATGGAACCGGGTAGTGCCGACGGACTTTGGTCGGTACCTATAAAAGTACTAAATTCAGTACTCTCTAGTTTGCAGACTGCTTTCGTATCACTCAATTTTATGTTTGTTTATTTCCCCAGTAAGGTGAGACCATAAAAAACATTATTTAATTGTGTGTCTTAAATGCTTTTGAATGCTTCAATGCTTTTGAGCGTTTTACAGTTCCTTAATATATATATATATATATTTTTTTTAAGACTTGTCGAGGTGCAAAATAAAATCCAAATATTTTTAAAAAGTGCTAGTGTCACGAGCTGGGAGGTAGCTTTGACGATGTGACCCCAAGATGCAGCAGACAAGAAGGTGGCGAGTAAAAATAATGTTATTTAATATGAACAGAAACACACCCACAAAAGGAGTGGAGGAAAGAACAAAAGAAGGTGAGTGCGGCTAAAAACTTATTTTGAAAAACAAACACTCAAAACATGAGCATAGCAGAGCAGTGCAGTGATCTGAAATAAGAGACTGATTGGCAACCGTGTACAGGTGTGTCCAGGTTGCCAATCAGGGACGCGCGTGAGAACCAGTACTGAATGGACAGACAAGGGAAGTGAAACTATGAAATAAAAGTACTGGACAGTAACTAAAACACCGCACAAACAGGAATAAACCACACCAATACAAAACAGACACAAGAGTGTGACAGTTAGGTTGTGTTTATTTTCCTTTGCTTGGCTTTATCAACAGACATCTTGCAAATAGTTAATAATTCTATTAAATCGGGCAATTTCCCGAAGGCTTTCAAAACTGCAGTCATTAAACCTCTTCTAAAAAAGCAGAGCCTAGATGCCTCTGTTATCAACAACTACAGACCAATTTCAAATCTACCATTCATAAGTAAAATAATTGAGAAAGTTGTCCTCCAACAACTAAATCACTTCTTGGCTTCTACTGGCTGCCACAACAACTTCCAGTCAGGATTTCGACCTCTTCATAGCACAGAGACGGCCCTTCTTAAAGTTATAAATGACATCCGTCTAAACACAGACTCTGGCAAAACTTCAGTATTAATGCTTTTGGACCTCAGTGCTGCATTTGACACTGTCGACCACTCAATACTTTTGGACAGGTTGGAAAACTGGGTGGGGATCTCAGGCACAGTTTTAAGCTGGTTCAAGTCATATCTACAAGATAGGAACTATTTTGTTTCCATTGGTGACTTTGTATCAGAACCAACCAACGTAACGTGTGGAGTCCCCCAAGGTTCAATCTTGGGGCCGACTTTATTTAACATCTATATGCTCCCACTAGGACAAATCATGCAAAATAATAACATTGACCATCATTGCTATGCCGATGACACCCAAATCTATGTAGCGCTATCACCAAATGACTATCGCCCCATAGATCTTCTGTGCCAGTGCATTGAGCAAGTCAAACACTGGATGTGCCAAAATTTCCTACAACTAAATGAAGATAAAACTGAGATAATTGTTTTTGGTGCTAAAAAAGAAAGGTTTAAAGTCATCCAACACCTTCAATCACTGTCCCTGAAAACCTCAAATAAAGCCAGAAATCTTGGGGTTATTTTAGATTCTGATTTACATTTCGACAGTCACATCAAATCAGTAACAAAATCGGCCTACTATCACCTCAAAAATGTAAAAAGACTTAGAGGGCTCATGTCAGCTCAAGACTTAGAAAAACTTGTACATGCCTTTATTACTAGTAGGCTAGACTATTGTAATGGTCTCCTTGCAGGTCTTCCCAAAAAAACTGTCAGGCAGCTACAGCTTGTTCAGAACGCTGCTGCTAGAGTTCTAACAAAGACCAAAAAATGTGAGCACATTACACCAATTCTTAAATCCTTACATTGGCTCCCTGTACATCAGAGAATAGATTTCAAAATCCTCCTGCTCACATATAAATCACTACATGGTCTAGGGCCCAAGTATATCACTGATATGCTCCCACTATATACGCCCTCTAGATCACTAAGATCTTCTGAGACCAATCTGTTAGCGGTTCCAAGAGTAAACTCAAATCAAGGGAGATCATCATTCAGTCACTATGCAACACATAGCTGGAATAAACTTCCTGAAGATGTCAGACTCTCCCCAACTCTCACTACTTTTAAAACTAGACTGAAGACTTTTATGTTCACCTTAGCTTTCAGCTAAATCTTTTGATCTTTTAACTTTTAACGTCTGCACTGTTTTTGTTTTTGTTGTCTGCATTTTAATTTTGCTTTTATTTTCTTTCATTTCACTTTGTTGTCTGTGAAGCACTTTGAGTCTGCCTTGTGTATGAAAAGCGCTATACAAATAAAGTTGCCTTGCCTTGCCTTGCCTTTACACCTGTACCTGTTTGCTTTACATGCCAGCCCTGTCCCCCTGGATCTGGCCATGCTACTGTTTTCTGTCTGTGCATTCCCAAGTTGCCCCAGTTTTTGTTTTTGTGCCAATATGCATTTTATTTTATTTCATTATTTTATTAACATTCTCTTCATTGTTTTTATTCTGTTGTTTATCCAACTGTTTTAATTGAGGCTTAAATGCAACACAATTTTGTTCTGAAAACACATTTCTGATGCTATGCTTGAATGACAATAAATCATCTGAATTTAAATCTAATACTGTAAGTGAACTTTTTTTTACCCGCACACCACCTACCGTCTCTGCATCTTGGGGTCACGTTGCAAACAACCATTCAAACTTGTCTGGGTAAGGTTAGTAGAGGTTTGAAGTTTTAATTCCTGTGTTTCAACGTTACCATTTTCTAATAAAATAATAGAGAATGTGTAAAAATAGATGCAGTGATTAAAGAAATTGGAACGGAAGGAAGAAAAAATATACAATGGAAATACAATAATGGAATAATAAATAGACGCAAAAAAAAAAGAAAAATATATAGAAAATAGAGAATAATTTATAAATTTAGGCTACAGATGAGATAATAAACACATAAATATAGTAGGAAAATGACAAAACATATCATGTATAAATAGATGCAGGATATACACACAGCAAGAACGTATTTTTACTTTTTAATGTAATGATGCTTGCTTCAAGAAATATTCATCCATCAGTATGATCCATCAGTGCGGTCCATCAGTGCGGTCCATCAGTGCGCTACTCAAGCTGCAATATCAGGATGCATGTTTGGACCGTGTGGTTATACATCACTTCCTGGTGGGGCAAGCCAAGCCACTTGCATCCATTATGCATACTGTAATTTGACGTGTGGCGTTCAAGTGTATTTGCAGTACGTCACACAACAGTATATAGCGGCTCGTGCACAGGCGGTGACGCTCGGCGTGGTTTTGACACCGGAGCAAAATCTTTGGTGACCCAAAGTGACAGTTTCTATTCCTCCACTCACAGCTGCCATCTTAGCTATTCCGCCATGCCTCAGCGCTCCGGCAGCTGAATGGACCTTTTCATATAGACACAGAGAGAGGCGGGGGCGAGGAAACAAAGCGGATTATTTTCAACGCACAGCCTTACTGTATAGGATCCATGGCCAACTGTGAAGGACCTGGTAGCGACAAAGACATTTGCTTCTGAATGGTCCACATGCTTATCTCAGAGAGGGTCTTAGTGTTTTTGCAGCAGGTTTTCAGCTCTTGACACAGCAACAAGCTTATTTTTTTTTTTTTTTTTTTTTTTTTGGGCAATCAGTTTAAAAACAGCAGCACACTCCTGTCACACAGAAGATCTCCGACATGCATTGGACGAGTTCACTTAGAGTAATTTGTGAGATTCAATTGATTTTTAGTCCAAATGAAATGAGCCCAGAATCAATGGGGTTTTATGTTTACAAGCAGATTTTGGGAGGGGCTTGGGGAGGTGTTACGGTAGTGTGGGTGTTTTTGTTGCTTCTAGAGAAGGTTGTGCGCTAAAAGCTTTGATGTGACACGACGTGAGGAAGGTCACTGGCAGATGAGCTCCATTATTACTCATCACCATCTTTATCCTTTTATCAATTTCTCCTAAATGAAGTACCTTGGTGCTCCACCCCCCCCCACCTCCTGATCAATACTTATACATTCACTTCAAAAGTGTGCATCTTTTCTTTTTTTACCCCCTGTTAACCTTTTTTGCCCCCTTAATGTGTGACCCAGAGGCGGGATGATGCCTTTGTGCAAGGGGAGTACACAATTACGGTATTTTCCGGACCATAAGCCGCTACTTTTTCCCCACGCTTTGAACCCTGCGACTTATACAAAGATGCGGCTAATCTATGGATTGTTTTTTTACTCGCTAACAAAGATATGTAAATGTAACTAAAGAGAGATGGATATATAGTACTTTATTGATTCCTTCAGGAGAGTTCCCTCAGGAAAATTAAAATTCCAGCAGCAATGTACAGAATTGAGATCAAATTTGAAAAGTTAAAAAGTAAATAATGGGGGTATAAATGGAAATAAAATAGAAAATATTACAATAAGAATAAAAAATAAAAAGCAACAATAAGAATTACAATATAACAGTAAAAATAAGAATATAACAAGAGAAACTAGGTAGTAGTGACCATGTTATGAAAATGTGTTGCACTGTTAATTGCACTGCAGGTGCAAGGTATGTAAATAAACATTTACTAAATATTTCTGTGTAAACATCTCAATTCCCAACGTACTGGTATACAGTACAGGCCAAAAGTTTGGACACACCTTCTCACTCAATGCGTTTTCTTTATTTTCATGACTATTTACATTGTAGATTGTCACTGAAGGCATCACAACTATGAGTGAACACATGTGGAGTTAAGTACTTAACAAAAAAAAAAGGTGAAATAACTGAAAACATGTTTTATTTGCTAGTTTCTTCAAAATAGCCACCTTTTGCTCTGATTACTGCTTTGCACACTCTTGGCATTCTCTCGATGAACTTCAAGAGGTAGTCACCTGAAATGGTTTTCACTTCACAGGTGTGCTTGAAGCTCATTGAAAGAATGCCATGAGTGTGCAAAGCAGTAATCAGAGCAAAGGGTGGCTATTTTGAAGAAACAAGAATATAAAACATGTTTTGTCAGTTATTTCACCTTTTTTCCTTAAAGGCCTAGTGAAACCCACTACTACCGACCACGCAGTCTGATAGTTTATATATCAATGATGAAATCTTAACATTATAACACATGCCAATACGGCCGGGTTAACTTATAAAGTGACATTTTAAATTTGCCGCTAAACTTCCGGTTCGAAACGCCTCTGAGGATGACGTATGCGCGTGACGTAGCCCGGCGAACACGGGTATGCCTTCCACATTGAAGCCAATACGAAAAAGCTCTGTTTTCATTTCATAATTCCACAGTATTCTGGACATCTGTGTTCGTGAATCTGTTTCAATCATGTTCATTGCATTATGGAGAAGGAAGCCGAGCAAGCAAAGAAGAAAGTTGTCGGTGCGAAATGGACGTATTTTTCGAACGTAGTCAGCCACAACAGTACACAGCCGGCGCTTCTTTGTTTACATTCCCGAAAGATGCAGTCAAGATGGAAGAACTCGGATAACAGAGACTCTAACCAGGAGGACTTTTGACTTCGATACACAGACGCCTGTAGAGAACTGGGACAACACAGACTCTTACCAGGATTACTTTGATTTGGATGACAAAGACGCAGACGTGCTACTGTGAGTATGCAGCTTTGGCTTCTAAACATTTGATCGCTTGACCGTATGTGCGCAACTTTTTTTTGCGTATGTACGTAACTTTTTTAAAATATATAAGCTTTATGAACCTTGGGTTAGGTGAACGGTCTTTTGGGCTGAGTGATTGTGTGTGTTGATCAGGTGTTTGAATTGTATTGGCATGTTCTATGGAGCTAGGAGCTAGCATAGGAGCTAGGAGCTAGCATAACACGTACCGTACCGTACGTGCGCGTCACGTACGTAACTTTTTAAAAATATATAAGCTTTATGAACCTTGGGTTAGGTGAACGGTCTTTTGGGCTGAGTGATTGTGTGTGTTGATCAGGTGTTTGAATTGTATTGGCGTGTTCTATGGAGCTAGGAGCTAGCATAGGAGCTAGGAGCTAGCATAACAAACACGCAGGTGTTATTATGCAGGATTAATTTGTGGCATATTAAATATAAGCCTGGTTGTGTTGTGGCTAATAGAGTATATATATGTCTTGTGTTTATTTACTGTTGTAGTCATTCCCAGCTGAATATCAGGTACCGTGAGTATGCAGCCTTGGCTGCTAAACATTTGATAACTTGACCGTATGTGCGCGTCACGTACGTAACTTTTTAAAAATATATAAGCTTTATGAACCTTGGGTTAGGTGAACGGTCTTTTGGGCTGAGTGATTGTGTGTGTTGATCAGGTGTTTGAATTGTATTGGCGTGTTCTATGGAGCTAGGAGCTAGCAGAGGAGCTAGGAGCTAGCGTAACAAACACGCAGGTGTTTTTATGCAGGATTAATTTGTGGCATATTAAATATAAGCCTGGTTGTGTTGTGGCTAATAGAGTATATATATGTCTTGTGTTTATTTACTGTTGTAGTCATTCCCAGCTGAATATGAGGTCACCCCCGGCTCTCACAGCATCTTCCCTATCTGAATAGCTTCAACTCCCCACTAGTCCTTCACTTGCACTTTACTCATCCACAAATCTTTCATCCTCGCTCAAATTAATGGGGAAATTGTCGCTTTCTCGGTCCGAATCTCTCTCACTTCATGCGGCCATCATTGTAAACAATAGGGAACTTTGCGTATATATTCAACTGACTACGTCACGCTACTTCCGGTAGGGGCAAGCCTTTTTTTTATCAGATACCAAAAGTTGCAATCTTTATCGTCGTTGTTCTATACTAAATCCTTTCAGCAAAAATATGGCAATATCGCGAAATGATCAAGTATGACACATAGAATAGATCTGCTATCCCCGTTTAAATAAAAAAAATTCATTTCAGTAGGCCTTTAAGTACATAACTCCACATGTGTTCATTCATAGTTCTGATGCCTTCAGTGACAATCTACAATGTAAATAGTCATGAAAATAAAGAAAACACATTGAATGAGAAGGTGTGTCCAAACTTTTGGCCTGTACTGTATATCTGCGGCTTATAGCTGGTGCCGCTAATATACCGTATTTTCCCGACTGTAGAGCGCACCAGGATATAAGTCGCACCCACTACATTTTATAATAAATAACTTTTTTTTCTATATATTAGCCACACCGGACTATAAACCGCACATATATTAATTGTGAAATTAGTTACTAGCACATAATTATTTTGCAAATGTTTATTCACATACCTAATTGTTTCAAAACGGTGTCTGCGACACGGCAGAAAAACGGTCGATCAAATACAACAGAAGTCATCGTCATGGACCCACTAGCTGCGGAAGCTAACCCTCTAATCAGCTAAACAGATTCAATAACTCCACGGTGACGTCTTGGTGAGTTTACTGAGGAATTTGTGAAACTAAAACCATACAAAAATAATGCCATTGTAAGTTAACAACGCTAACACAGACACTTGTAAACGTGTTAGCATGTTAGCTCATGCGAAAGACACTAGCGTCATTACATTACGATAGCAAATATGCATGAAAACACTTCTATATACATCACACATGGGAAGGTTATTAAATTTGAATTGTGTTGGTTGTATTGTGAAACTTACAAACGTTGCTTGGAGTGATGACTGAAAAATTATTTAGAGCAGGAACGCTATGGCCGGTTTTACTTTTGGTTCAAGGTAAGGCTGGGCGATTATATGATCGTGATCGTTGATTGCGATTAATTTGACTTAAATCACGGTGATCAGCTGTTAGCACATTTTCTCCATCAAATATGGCGGAAAAGTCTGTTAGAAGTTACCGCAGTAGAAGACAGTAGGGAAGCAACGATGCTTGGTAGAGTCCTGCACGGAACGATCAACCTTTATTGACCGGGATCCTGTGTGTGTGTGTGTGTGTCTGTGTGTTTGTGTACGTTTGCATCTCGTTCCACCGTCGCAAAAGTCAGCCTCCTCACAGACGTAATTAATGTTCAATCACGTTGTGCCTCGTCCAGTTAAATAAAGAAATATGACTAACACTAGCACAGAGATTTGAAACTCCCATCAACATATAAAAGTAGTAGTAGCAACTTTAGTTTTACTATCTGCTGCAGTTCACCAGTAATCATGCTCCAAATGCAGACTTGCAGGCACTTACAGAATGTCTATGTCACGACTGGGAGAACCAACACACCCACTAATTTAATCAAAAAAGGCATTTTAATATATAAACATTTTTAATCAGACTTTTTGTTTTTGTGTCTGCAAAGATTCCACTCCTCCGATATAAAATGTACAAAAAAAAATCTTGTTCCTGCTGTTGGATACAAGCACAATAGTACCCGTATAATGGTACAAAAAAACTCTGCAGACAGACACTTTGTTCTTTTTGTTAGTTTGTGAATAAAAAAACGTTTTGTTCCGGACATAATCATTAAACTTGTTTTGTGTTTTAGTAAACATGAATTAACAGAACCTCAAATTCAAACTGCACTTGAATTTGACAGATTTGTTGTTGTGGGGGGATCGCTATGTGAAAGATGCCGTAGTCAAGACCAATACCGTGATTAGTTGACACTAAGGACCTGGGGCCGTACTTATCAAGCTTCTTAGAGTGCCATTTTACACTTAAGTCCTGAGAATTTGCGAAATTTAGTCCTACTCTCAAACTTAAGAATAAAAGCTTTTTATCAACGTTCTTAAGTCTAAGAATCACTCCTACTCTCCACGATATTTAAGAGACCTTCAGAGGTGTCTTAAGTGGTTAGGAGTTGCCAGCAGGGGATGGCACTGAGGCGAGAGAGACGTGCGCGAACGTTCAGGGAACGGAACAATGTTGTTTTTTTTTTGATGACGAGCAGCTGATCAAACGGTATCGTTTAGACAGAGCGGATATTATTTTTGTCACATATTTAATACTTTTCGATTGCAGTGGGCTAGTATATATAGAGCCACCCACACCAGTTTCAAATTAGTTGCCTAATTAATGAATTGGAAAGAAAATGTTATGACAGAAGCGTATGTGTGTGGCCGTGAGGTGAGTGACGTCAGTGAGTGTGTGGGCGATAGAAGAGAGGGAGCGGTAGCGTGAGTGCCGGCGGGGACTAGTTTGTTTTGTATTATTTTGTAGTTTATTGTCAAAATATACACTCCCATTGTCCACTTAAATATTTCCAAGATATTTCTTTATTCTTAGACAATGGATTCCCTTCCGTGATTGGTCATTTCTATGGACACAGAAATTACGTCACCTAAAATTCCGTTTACGGCACATAGTAATGTCGTAATTCAGCTCTGAGTGTGACACTTAAGATTCAGTCCTACAGTTCGCTGAAAGTGTGAGTAAGACGCTTGATAACTAACTTTTAAGTGCAGCTTTCAGCGAATAATTTATTTACTCTTAAGTCAACTCTTAGCAGACTTCTTAGGAGTAATTCTAAGAAGCTTGATAAGTACGGCCCCTGATCTACTTAGATCCAAAAAACATGTGCTAAATACCGTGAACATAGTATACAATTGCATGTATTATTAGTGGGCGTGTTGTGTACGATCACCTAAGACTGCAAGTGCAATTGATAACGAGTGCAAATGTGCTGCAGACCGCCCTTTTTAAAAGAGGATTTTGCGTGTACTATTTGGCTGTCCCCATGGAGACACCCATATCACATTTATGTTATCATGCTCCTACCTGTGGCGTTTTGCTATGTTTTAAAACATGCAGCAGACAACTGAAGTTGGTACCACTTTTTCCAGGCATTTTGGAAACTGTCCAGCATAAGTATCTACAACGGAATCTACTTTTTAGTGCGCGGAAGGGGCTCTCTGACTGTGAGCGTGCGCTGGAATTAAGTAACAGGTACATTCTTGATAACAAGTAATGCAGTGTTTCCCACACATTCAGTTATTTGTCGCGGCCCGCCACGAAAGAATTAAGGCTGCGACAAAATTATTATTATTTTTTTATTATTTATTTTTTTTGTCCTGTCCAGTTTCTCAGACAAAACATACAGTTGATGTAGATGCCCATATCGGCTGTTCAGATTTACTTTACAAAAGAGAAGTGTAGGATCAAGATTTTTGGAGCTCTTTGTTCAGTGGATCAGATGTTTGATGAAGCTTTGTGTCTATCTACCACCACTACTGTTTTCTGTTTATTTGTTACTGACTGTGGCAGGACACCTCTGCCTCTGTTTCACTTTATGTTGCTGGTAAATAATATGGTTGTAGTAGTAGGCTAAAGTTAAATTATTTAGTATGCACTAATTAAAGCCCGAACGCCTCCCTAGGGAGGTGTTTAGGGCACGTCCGACCGGTAGGAGGCCACGGGGAAGACCGAGGACACGTTGGGAAGACTATGTCTCCCGGCTGGCCTGGGAACGCCTCGGGATCCACCGGGAAGAGCTGGACGAAGTGGCTGGGGAGAGGGAAGTCTGGGTTTCCCTGTTTAGGCTGCTACCCCCGCGACCCGACCTCGGATAAGCGGAAGAAGATGGATGGATGGATGGATAATTAAAGGGGCAGAGCTTTAAGAGACATTTTAGCTTTTATATTTTTATAAGATATATTTTTTGTAAAAACCACAATTAATAAATATATTTCAGTGAATAACTTATTGTTCAAATCTGTATATAAATATGTACAAAAGTGTTGTAATTATATTGTAAAATGGATGGATGGATGGATGGATGGATGGATGGATGGATGGATGGATGGATGTTTAAAACAAAACTGTTATTATTAATTAGTAAGTATACATTTTTTGAGCCTTTTTAGAGAAAATCATATCATTGTAGTAAATTATGCAAATTACTCGATGATGTCATGGTGACCACGCCCATAGCCACGCCCCCACCGCCACAGGTATCTTGGCAGTTTATGGGAAACACTGTAATGTCAATAAATGTGCTAGCAGTTTTTAACTATTTAAAACCGACAGAAAATGGAAATATTTGTGTTCTAGTCTCACATAATAATCACTATTGGACACAATCACTATTGGACACAATTCCAAAAATGCCAAGGCCAAAATTAAGGAAATGTGAGTACAAGTAAATAACAAGACCATGTTAAGATCAAGGAAAATGTGAGACCACGGCAAGACTAAAGTAGACCTTGTAAACCAGGAAAAGGTAAGACTGAGTCAAGACCAAGACCAAGCTATAGCCTGCTCAGTGGCCTTGTGGTTAGTTAGAGTGTCCGCCCTGAGATCGGTAGGTCGTGAGTTCAAACCCCGGCCGAGTCATACCAAAGACTATAAAAATGGGACCCATTACCTCCCTGCTTGGCACTCAGCATCAAGGGTTGCAATTGGGGGTTAAATCACCAAATGATTCCCGAGCGCAGCCACTGCTTCTGCTTACTGCTCCCCTCACCTTCCAGGGGGTGGAACAAGGGGATGGGTCAAATGCAGAGGGTAATTTCACCACACCTAGTGTATGTGTGACTATCAGTGGTACTTCAATGTTTTATCAATCAATGTTTATTTATATAGCCCTAAATCACAAGTGTCTCAAAGGGCTGCACAAGCCACAACGACATCCTCGGTACAGAGCCCACATATATAGTTAATACTTTAACTTTAACTTTCTAGTCTCACATAAGGAGTGTGGCTATTGGACAAAATTCCAAAAATGTCAAGACCAAAATTAAGGAAATGTCAGTACAAGTAAATAACAAGGCCATGTTAAAACCACGGCAAGACTATAGTAGATTTTGTAAACCAGGAAAAGGTAAGACTGAGTCAAGACCAAGACCAAGCTATATCAAGACCAAGTCAGTGTGACACCAAGTTTGTATCAAATGATACAAACTTTGTTCTTCAAAAGTGAACAAGTGTTCAGTTGGTCTTGGGACCAAATCCACAGTCCCTTAAGCCTTTGCTGAGGCCGAGGCAAAACCAAGAGGAAACTATAGACCCCCAAGCCTGTACTAGAGATATTCACCTTCATCCTGAAGAAGGTAATGCTGGTCAAAAGATCCACAGTGGACTTCAGGTCTTGAAGACGCTCTTGGTTTCCGGCAGGGAAATTATCCTGGAGGGGGCACAAAACAACAACAACAACAATAAAAAAACCTGAACATTTAGTCCACAACATTATAATAGATTAGAAATGATGATTGTCTTTATTTTTAAGTTATCATGCCGTGATTTTACCAGTGCGGCCCACTTGGGAGTACATTTTTCTCCATGTGGCCCCCGATCTAAAATGAGTTTGACGCCCCTGGTCTAATCGTTTAGCAGACCAGGGAGGTCTCCTATGATGGAGGCTTCGATTGGAGCACCATGAAGTCATCAGGCAGTGCAAAGGAGCGTGACGGGGAGCATTTAAAGACCTCATAGCATTCCAAGCACCCCTGCATTAAAGTATTATCCTCCTCCCACACACACACTCTCTCTCTCAGTACTAATATAATTGTTCCTGTTTTCTTTGCTTTGTCCAACTTTTTCATCAATACAGAAATCCTGGCAGTGGCCTGTGGGCTTCGGTACACAAACAAAATAGGATCGAAACTTATTGGAATACTATTGACATGTAATCCTGTTGATGGATGACTGAAAAATGTGTTTTATTTTAAAATAATACGGATTGATTTTTTTTGGAAGAACGTGAAAAGCATGTTAGGATTTGGTTTTCTGTCGGAAATTGTGTGTATGCACACTGTTTGTTATAAAGCTAAAGAGGGTTAAAAAAAAAAGGTGAGCAAGCTCAGACTATGTTCACATTGCAGGGTATGTTGCCTAATTCCATCTTTTTATGGAGTTACTCACATTCCGAAAAAAATGCCATGCGGACGTATGATGAGTGTATATATATATATATATATATATATATATATATATATATATATATATATATATATATATATATATATATATATATATATACATTAGGGCTGTGAATCTTTAGGTGCCCCACGTTTCGATTCAATATCGATTCTTGGGGTCACGATTCGTTTCAAAATCAATTTTTTTTTCAATTTAACACGATTCTCGATTCAAAAACGATTTTTTTCCCGATTCAAAACGATTCTCTATTCATTCAATACATAGGATTTCAGCAGGATCTACCCCAGTCTGCTGACATGCAAGCAGAGTAGATGATTTTTGTAAAAATAGTTTATAATTGTAAAGGACAATGTTTTAACAACTGATTGCAATAATGTAAATTTGTTTTAACTATTAAATGAACCAAAAATATGACTTATTTTATCTTTGTGAAAATATTGGACACAGTGTGTTGTCAAGCTTATGAGTTGCGATGCAAGTGTAAGCCACTGTGACACTATTGTTCTTTTTTTTTTATAAATGTCTAATGATAATGTCAATGAGAGATTTTTAATCACTGCTATATTGAAATTGTAACTAATATTGATACTGTTGTTGATAATATTCATTTTTGTTTCACTACTTTTGGTTTGTTCTGTGTCGTGTTTGTGTCTCCTCTCAATTGCTCTGTTTATTGCAGTTCTGAGTGTTGCTGGGTCGGGTTTGGTTTTGGAATTGGATTGCATTGTTATGGTATTGCTGTGTATTGTTTTGTTGGATTGATTACTTAAATATATATATATATATATATATATATATATATATATATATATATATATATATATATATATATATATATATATATATATATATATATATATATATATATATATATTTTTTTTTTTTTTTAAATAAAAAATAAAAAAAATCGATTTTTAAAAAATGAGAATTGATTCTGAATCGCACAACGTGAGAATCGCGATTCGAATTCGAATCGATGTTTTCCCACACCCCTAATATACATCTATATATATATATATATATATATATATATATACATACATATATACATACATATATGTATATGTATATATATATACATACATATATATATATATATATATATATATATATATATATATATATATATATATATATATATATATATATATATATATATATATATATATATATATATATATGTGTGCGTGTGTGTATATATATACATAAACATGTTAATACATATATACGTATATATACATATATACGTATATATATACATATATACGTATATATATATATATATGTATACGTATATATATATATATATATATATATATATATATATATATATACGTATATATGTTATATGCAAAATAAAACAAGATTGATATATTCTAGATTAAAAATGATTAATATTAATCTACTGCAACCCTGTGATTTCGAACAAATCGATTCCTATGCGTTAACATATCTTAATCGATTCAAGATCACGCTACTTTTAAATTGTATTATCCTTCAATTCCAGGCCTTTAGAATTTTGCTGTGCTATTAAACCTGCAGCAGCGCTTTTATTCACGGCTTCACAGCAGGAAGCATAAGTGCTATCCATCACAAAGCGTCCTCTCCCTGCTGACACTAATATCCCCCTGACAATAACTGCACATCCAGGCAGCCTTCAGACGACAATACGAGTCATCAGTCCTTTGGAGGCGCAGACTTGAGAATCAACAGTGCAGCCTTGAATGTTGGCATCCGGTGTGTACGTATTTCTTGTCATATCAATCAATCAATCAATGTTTATTTATATAGCCCTAAATCACAAGTGTCTCAAAGGGCTGTCATAACCATGCATGAACAACAACACATGCAGTGCAGCCTTGAATGTTGGCATCCGGTGTGTACGTATTTCTTGTCATAACCATGCATGAACAACAACACATGCATTTCTATTCAATGATCCTGCGACAGCCTCAAAACAATGGACCACTCATGTTCTGTGGATGCTCTTTGACTTTAGCATGGACTTATTGCTTCTGTTTATAACTTGTTCAAGTTCAATATCTGTGGTCTTATTTAAAGTGTCATATTCAAAGTTGCTGTTTATGATAGTGAACAACATTCAACTGTGTAAAAAAAAAAAAAAGTTTGTGGGTGTCATCTGATTTCTGTGCTCCAAATAAGCGGAACAAAAAAAAGTGCAATTCTGGTCTTCCTGGAGAGTTTCCTGCCTGGAGGAATAGCTGCAGGTATTTAATAAAACATTCATGGTATACGGTCGGTTGTTTTTCCTGACTGGAAGTAGACGTGAGCTACAGAATTAGAACATTTTCTGCTGGATGCCAGGATGGGAAGTTTGTATGCTGCTTCTGTAATATGTCCAACTAAGTAAAGTGCATTACCCTGCTGTCTAAATAATGCACCACCAAGAAAAACAACATATAGGCAGTGTTGCTACATAAATATCTATTGATAAAATGCTGCTCTGACAATTTACTAACTCCTACAAATCTAGTAATGCACATGATAGCAGTACACAATCACAGAGGCAACCACTAATATATTTGGCTTGTTGGCTACATTGGGGCACTAAGCAGAATTGTATGTTGAAGCCCCAACTTTATTAGTTATGGGAAATTAATTTTAAACTGTTTTAAATCAAACCTGAACTTAATTTGATTACACATGTAGGAACCAGAATGAGGTGATGGAAGAAAAGTAAACATATACTAAATCTGTAGATTTAGAATATGTGTAGACAGAGAAGGGAGAACGGACGCATTTTGACAATATAATACTGAAACGCCCTCAGGAAGAGATGCTTTCAGACATGGCTCGCTAGTTAGCGGCTAAAGTCCAGCCCCAGTCTGCAGTTACTTCTAAATCACTAATCCTCTCCTCCATGGCGACAAATAAAGTACGTTTCTTACAAGTATCATCCCTGCAGGACGAGGAATAGCTAAACATGCTTCACTACACACCGTAGCTCACCGGCGTCAAAGTGTAAACAAACGCCATTGGTGGATCTACACCTGACATCCACTGTAATGATACCAAGTACAGGAGCGTATCTAGTCGATACTACTATGATTACATCTATATTTTTTGGTATCACATCTTCTTTCGTTTAAAAAAAATGTATATTATGTTTATAAACTCAGGAAATATGTCCCTGGACACATGAGGACTTTGAATATGACCAATGTATGACGTTTAAAAAAAATGTATATTATGTTTATAAACTCAGGAAATATGTCCCTGGACACATGAGGACTTTGAATATGACCAATGTATGATTCTGTAACGACTTGGTATCGGATTGATACCCAAATGTGTGGTATCATCCAAAACTATCGAATTACCAACCGAGCGGTATAGCTCGGTTGGTAGAGTGGCCGTGCCATCAACCTGAGGGTTGCAGGTTCGATCCCCGCTTCCGCCATCCTAGTCACTGCCGTTGTGTCCTTGGGCAAGACACTTTACCCACCTGCTCTCAGTGCCACCCACACTGGTTTAAATGTAACTTAGATATTGGGGTTTCACTATGTAAAGCGCTTTGAGTCACTAGAGAAAAGCGCTATATAAATAGAATTCACTTCACTTCAACTAAAGTAAAGTATCAAACCACAGAAGAAATAAGTGATTATTACATTTTAACATAGGTGTAGATAGATTATGTTAAAACAGAATGTAATTAGATATTAACAGTAAATGAACAAGTAGATTAATAATTCATTTTCTATCACTTGTCCTTAATAATGTTGACAAAATAATAGAATGATAAATAACACAATATGTTACTGCATACGTCAGCAGCTAAATTAGGAGACTTTGTTTGCTTACTTACTATTAAAAGACGAGTTGTCTTGTATGTTCACTAATTTATTTAAGGACAAAGTTGCAATAAGAAACATATGTTTAATGTACCATAAGATTTTTTGTTAAAATAAAGCCAATAATGCAATTTTTTTGTGGTCCCCTTTTTTTTTTTTTTAGAAAAGTACCGAACAGTATCGAAATAATTTTGGTACCGGTATCAAAATATTGGTTTCGAGACAACACTACTTTAGTGTTTTAAGGAATTTGCTGCAAATATTTGATATCTGGAGTAGAGCATACAGTACCAGTCAAACGTGTTTTGACTGCCACTGTATTCCAAGCACTGTGTTTTTACTAGCGTACTACTGCAGGGCGCAGCATGACAACAACACAGAGGCGAGCAGTAAGCCGACACATATTGTCTTGTGGTAAGCGGCTTCTCATACTCTAGTTACTTCTGACTGAGGGCATAACTCCCACGGGTGTTTGCTGAACACGCCTGCCTTTATATCAAAGTGTCCAAAGCGGGCCAACAACAAGCGGGATCCCTTGCAGGCTGTGCTCTGAACACATTGGACCCCAGCAAAAATCCCACAGGGGACACACGGCGAGGTGGATAGACGACGTGTCACCGTGTATCAGGATGAAAAAGGACGAGAAAAAGGCGAGCTGACGCTGATTTCAAGGCCTCTTGTTTAAAAAAAAAAAAAAAAAAAAAAAAATCTAACTCAATCTTCCTGGGAATGTCATTACAGGGTTACTCCAGAGTGAGAGCTCGATGGGAATCGTATTGCTTTCCAATCGTGGCCCAGCCGGCTGTGTTGGGCAGAGAGAATGAAAGAGCCAATGAATAGTGCACGTGTGCATGTGTGTGATAGTAACACAGCAGGGTGGTGCTGGCAGGTGATACTCTGTGATTTCTCACCGTGTGAGCATCACTGCCAAGGAGCCATGGAAGAATAAAACCTCCAATGGCTCTGCTTTTCAATCTGCTCCTCTCATCTTATGACCAATCATTTCTCTCATTTTTTACATCCACTTTCTTGCAATTGTTGCATCCATCCTCTTGTCTCTTCACTCTCGGATCTTTGACAAGCGTTTTTGCAGTGGGTCTTTTGAACAAAGCAGAACAATTCTGTTATATAAAGGATCTTTGTGATTTTTCTTTTTTTTTGCAGTCGGTCCCTAGAACCAGCATAAAGCACTTGTCATATTGAGGATCTTTGAGCAACTTTTTTTTGTGATAGGTACTCTGAAACAGCGAAGCACTCCTGTCATATTGAGGATCTTAGTCAAGCGTTTTTACTTTATAGAGGACCTTTGACTTGTATTTTTTAATGTAGCTCCCTAAAATCAGCAGAGCGCACTTGGCATATGTAGAATATTTAACTGTTTTTGCAGTCGGTCCCTAAAACCAGCAGAAAGCACTTGTCGCACTGAAGATCTTTGACCAACTTTTTTTTGCGATAGGTACTCTGAAATAGCGAAGCACTCCTGTCATATTGAGGATCTTAGTCAAGCGTTTTTACTATACTGCTCATGCAGGATAGAGGATCTTTGACTTGTGTTTTTAATGTAGCTACCTAAAATCAGCACTGCACACTTGGCATATGTAGGATCTTTGATTGTTTTTGCTATTGTTCATCAAAAACAGCAGGCCCATCTTATGGCCAATCACTTCTCTCATATTTTACATCCTCTTTCTCTCAATTGTTGCATCCATTTTTCTTGTTGCTTAACTTTTGGATCTTTGACAAGCGTTTTTGCAGTGGGTCTTTTGAACAGAGCAGAACAATATAGGATCTTTGTGTATTTTAATTTTTTTTTTTTTTTTTTGTTGCAGTCGGTCCCTATAACCAGCAGAAAGCACTTGCTATATTGAGGATCTTTGACCAACTTTTTTTTGCGATAGGTACTCTGAAACAGCGAAGTACTCCTGTCATATTGAGGATCTTAGTCAAGCGTTTTTACTTTGACTTGTGTTTTTTAAGGTAGCTCCCTAAAATCAGCAGAGCGCACTTGGCATGTGTAGAATCTTTGACTGTTTTTGCTATAGGTCACCAAAAACATTAGACCCATTTTATGGCCAATCACTTCTCTTATATTTTAAATCCTCTTTCTTTCAATTGTTGCATTCATCCTCTTGTTGCTTCACTTTCTGATCTCTGACAAGCGTTTTTGCAGTGGGTCTTTTAAACCAAGCAGACCAATTATGTTATATATAGGATCTTTGTGATTTTTTTTTTTTGCAGTCGGTCCCTAAAACCAGCAGAAAGCACTTGTCATATTGAGGATCTTTGACTGACATTTTTTTGCGATAGGTACTCTGCAACAGCGAAGTACTCCTGTCATATTGAGGATCTTAGTCAAGCGTTTTTACTTTATAGAGGATCTTTGACTTGTATTTTTTAATGTAGCTCCCTAAAATCAGCAGAGCGCACTTGGCATATGTAGAATCTTTGACTGCGTTTGCTGTAGTTCACCAAAAACAGCAGACCCATATTATGGCCAATCACTTGTCTTATATTTGAAATCCTCTTTCTCTCAATTGTTGCATCCATTTTTCTTGTTGCTTCACTCTCGGATCTTTGACAAGTGTTTTTGCAGTGGGTCTTTTGGACAAAGCAGAACAATTCTGTTATATATAGGATCTTTGTGATTTTTAGTTTTTTTTTTTTTTTTGCAGTAGGTAACTAAAACCAGCAAAAAGCACTCCTGTCATATTGAGGATCTTAGTCAAGCGTTTTTACTATACTGCTCATGCAGTATAAAGGGTCTTTGACTTGTGTTTTTTAATGTAGCTTCCTAAAATCAGCAGAGCGCACTTGGCATATGTACAATCTTTGACTGTTTTTGCTGTAGGTCACCAAAAACAGCAGACCCATATTATGACCAATCACTTTTCTTATATTTGAAATCCTCTTTCTCTCAATTGTTGCATCCATTTTTCTTGTTGCTTCACTCTCGGATCTTTGACAAGTGTTTTTGCAGTGGGTCTTTTGGACAAAGCAGAACAATTATGTTATATATAGGATATGTGTGATTTATTTATTTATTTTTTTGCAGTCGGTCCCTACAACCAGCAGAAAGTACTTGTCATATTGAGATATTGAGGATCTTTGACCAACTTTTTTTTTGCGATAGGTGCTCTGAAACAGCGAAGCACTCCTGTCATATTGAGGATAGGTACTTAAAATCGGCAAAGCCCTGTCACATAAAGGAGCAGAGGATCCACAAAGCAAAGTGCTAAAGCAGTATAGAGGATCTTTGATTTGTGTTTTTTTGTGTCGCTTCCTAAAATAAGCACTGCACACTTGTAGGATATTTGACTGTTTTTGCTATAGGTCACCAAAAACAGCAGACCCATCTTATGGCCAATCACTTCTCTTACATTTTAAATCATATTTCTCTCAATTGTTGCATCCATTTTTCTTGTTGCTTCACTCTCTGATCTTTGATAAGTGTTTTTGCAGGGGGTCTTTAGAACAAAGCAGAACAGAATATATATGATACTTGGGATTTATTTATTTATTTTGCAGTAGGTCCCTAAAACCAACAGAAAGCACTTGTCATATTGATGATCTCTGACCGACATGTTTGCAGAAGGTGCTCGGAAACAACTAAGCACTCCTGCCATACAGAGGATCATTTTCTATTGTTTTTGCAATAGGTAGTTAAAGACGGTAGATCACTCATGTCATGAAAAGGAGCAGTATATGTCCACAAAGCAAAGCGCTCATGCACTATATTGATTAGTGTTTTATAGGGTAGGTCCCTAAAACATGACATGGGGGATTTTTGACCAACGTTTTTGCTTTAGGTCTTAAAAAACAGCGGAGCCATCATTTGGCCAATCCCTTCTCTCATATTTTAAATCTCCCTTCTCGCAAATGTTGCATTGTTTCACTCCCGTCATTTAAGAGGATCTTTGGCAAGCATTTTTTCAGTTGGTCTTTATAAAAACGCTAAACACTGCTGTTGTATACAGGATCTTTGTCAAATATTTTTTTTTTTTTGCAGTAAGTCCATAAAGCCAACAGAGTTCCTGTGATATTGAGGATCTTTGAGCTGTAAGTCCCCAAAGCAAAGTGGCCAAGTTTATCATCTTGGTCAAATATCGTCTTTGTGACGGGGGAGCTTTTCTGTTTTTGAAGACCTACAGCCAAAAAAAGCCTATCCAAAATATTTTATATGCAAACAGCACTCTGCTTTTTTTCACAAGGTAGAGCAACAGCTCATGACAAATCAATCAATCAATCAATGTTTATTTATATAGCCCTAAATCACAAGTGTCTCAAAGGGCTGTACAAGCCACAACGACATCCTCGGTACAGAGCAAAGATCCTGTATATAAAGTTAAAAGTTAAAGTTAAAGTACCAATGATTGTCACACACACACACGAGGTGTGGCGAAATTATTCTCTGCATTTGACCCATCACCCTTGATCACCCCCTGGGAGGTGAGGGGAGCAGTGAGCAGCAGCGGTGACTGCGCCCGGGAATCATTTTTGGTGATTTAACCCCCAATTCCAACCCTTGAGGCTGAATGCCAAGCAGGGAGGTAATGGGTCCCATTTTTATAGTCTTCGGTTCGACTCGGCCGGGGTTTGAACTCACAACCTACCGATCTAACAGGAGTGCTTGCTGTTTTTGAGGACATAGTGCAAACATGCTGGTCAAAGATCCTCTACGTGCTAAGAGCGTTCTGTTGTTTTTAGGGCCAACTGCAAACATTCTCGTTGAAGATACTCCGTTATTCTCAAACTGTGGTATGCGGGCTATATCTAGTGGCACGCCAAATAATCACTGAATAACATATTCAAACACAGTGATACTGTTCAAACTGTGTAATGTTACAGTGGCCAAAATGTTAAATATACTTAAATAAATCCCATCTGCCTTGTTTTTTTTAAATGAATACTTAGACCTACTAAACTATTGCATTTTATTGTTGGTTAGGTGGTACTTGTAAAGCCAAGAGTTTTCTGACGTGGTTCCCAATGAAAAAAGTTTGAGAACCACTGCTTCATACAACAAGAGCGCTTTGCTGTTTTTGATGACCTACAGCAAAAATGCTAGTCTAAGACACACTTTTTAGGGATGTACAGAAAAAATATATATTTGGCAAAGATCCTGTATATACAGTATTTGATGACCTATGGCAAAAACGTCGGTCAAAGATCCCCCATATGCAAAGTGCTCTATGCTGGTTTTTGGAACCTACGCTATAAAACGCTAATCATAGATCCGCTATACTGCAGCAGAGCATTCTGGTTATATAGAGCAGTGATTAGTGTCCGCCCTGAGATCGGTAGGTCGTGAGTTCAAACCCCGGCCGAGTCATACCAAAGACTATAAAAATGGGACCCATTACCTCCCTGCTTGGCACTCAGCATCAAGGGTTGAAATTGGGGATTACATCACCAAAATGATTCCCGAGCGTGGCCACCGCCGCTGCTCACTGCTCCCCTCCCCTCCCAGGGGGTGGAACAAGGGGATGGGTCTAATGCAGCGGTTAATTTCACCACACCTAGTGTAGGTGTGACTATCAGTGGAACTGTAACTTTAACTTTGGTACGCAGGTTCCATCTAGTGGTATGCCAAAGAACCACTTGATTAAAGTACAAAGTTGTATGTTCTTATATTCAAACCCAGTGTTACTGTTCAAACTGTGTGTAATGTTACAGTGGCCAAAATGATCAAAAACACTTGTTAAATAAAACCTTTGCCTCGTTTTTAATGAATACTTACTTAATGTTGTTCATTATTGTGGTACCGTATTTTTCGGAGTATAAGTCGCTCCGGCCGAAAATGCATAATAAAGAAGGAAAAAAACATATATAAGTCGCACTGGAGTATAAGTCGCATTTTTTGGGGAAATTTATTTGATAAAACCCAACACCAAGAATAGACATTTGAAAGGCAATTTAAAATAAATAAAGAATAGTGAACAACAGGCTTTGATTGATTGATTGATTGAGACTTTTATTAGTAGGTTGCACAGTGAAGTACATATTCCGTACAATTGACCACTAAATGGTAACACCCGAATAAGTTTTTCAACTTGTTTAAGTCGGGGTCCACTTAAATTGATTCATTATACAGATATATACTATCATATATACTATCATCATAATACAGTCATCACACAAGATAATCACATTGAATTATTTACATTATTTACAATCAGGGGTGTGGGGGGGGGGATAATAATAAGGCTGAATAAGTGTACGTTATATGAGACATAAATAACCAACTGAGAGCGTGCCTGGTATGTTAACGTAACATATTATGGTAAGAGTCATTCAAATAACTATAACACATAGAACATGCTATACGTTTACCAAACAATCTGTCACTCCTAATCGCTAAATCCCATGAAATCTTATACGTCTAGTCTCTTACGTGAATGAGCTAAATAATATTATTTGATATTTTACGGTAATGTGTTCATAATTTCACACATAAGTCGCTCCTGAGTATAAGTCGCACCCCCGGCCAAACTATGAAAAAAACTGCGACTTATAGTCCGAAAAATACGGTACTTGGAGCGGCACGTTTTTTCTGACGAGGTACTAGGTGAAACGAGTTTGAGAACCACTGACATAGAGGATCTTTGACGATCATTTTTGCAGTTGGTCCTCAAAAACAGCAGAGCACTCGATTTCAGAGAGGATCTTTGACTAGATATTTTGCATTACATCCTTAAAACAGCAGAGATCGCTTGTTAAGGATCTTCGCTTAACGTTTTTTTGCCTTACAGAGGATCTTTGACATAGCATTTCCGTCTTATTCATTACTACACTTTTAACTAGCATCAGCTGCAAACCAACACGTCGTCTTTCTTCAAACGTGCAGGGTTAACCTCGGTTCACTGCATGGCGCCACCAGCTGACTGTAGTCTGTATCTGACAAAGTGGTGCTCAGGTGGGCACACACAGAGAAAAAATTAGCAAGGGGGGTTAAAGTGCATGATGTACCTGCAATGTGGGCGCATGTGTATGGATGTAAATGTGTGTGTGTGTGTGTGCGCGCCTGTGTGTGTGTGTGTGTGTGTGTGTGGTGTCTAACAAGATCAGCGCTCATGGGATTGTTCTGGAAGCTTATATAATAAATGTCAGGAATTCAATCTGCCTGAGTAGAATAGTGCTGCACCTTTCGTGGCCCGGCTATCAGAGAGACAATTCTGTTTTTTTTTTTATTCTGGCATGTTCCAGTGTGCAGGCTTATCTAGCCAGCTACATTCGGGGGGTGTCCAATATGTGGCACAAGGGTTATTTGCGCACTGCTACCATTTATTTTATTTTTTTTTTACTGGCCCACAACCTCTTCTAAAACTAACATTCCAAAGGAAGAATAGGGCCATAAAAAAGAAAACAATAAATAAGGTGACCTTTGACATCAGTTAGCAAAGCAAAAATCAATAGAGGTATGGCTGTGACTTAGAGGAGGAAAAAAGCACTAGCAATAATGACAAGAAATGTTTACCAGCTTGACCTTTGAGCTAACCTTGAATGCTATTAAAAAATTAATAGATTTCTTGCTGGAACATAGGAACACTTTTGAAGCATTATTTGTACATAATGACACAGAAAATAGTGATTATAAACAGGCCTGGGCCGATAACAAATCTTGCTCGACGATACACTGACCTACACATTATTGCCGATTAATGATATTATTGCCATTATTTTTTTGAGACCAAATTAACTACTGATGTAATGACAATACGTAATAATAATGAAAGTATAGCCTTTCAAAGGCAAATTACCTTGTATTTCTTGTAAATTTTAACATTGTAATTAAAATGTAAACTTTTGAATACCAAGTTAAATAAAAACAAACAAATAATACAAATAAAATATACTATGTCTCCGGGTTCGGGATTTTTCTGTGTGGAATTTGCATGTTCTCCTCCAAAAACATGCACCTGGGGATAGGTTGATTGGCAACACTAAATTGGCCCTGTGTGTGAATGTGAGTGTGAATGTTGTCTGTCTATCTGTGTTGGCCCTGTGATGAGGTGGCGACTTGTCCAGGGTGTACCCCGCCTTCCGCCCGAATGCAGCTGAGATAGGCTCCAGCACTCGAACGGGACAAGCGGCAGAAAATGGATGGATGGATGTCTATAAGCACACTTTTCCACTTGAATAAAAATCACAACCAAAATGAATAACATAGGTTTTGTCTCTGTTAAGGAGGGGTAGGGCTGAAATATACACAAATAAAACAATTAAACAAAATGGCTAAACAAAAGTTATTGTGACCGAAATGATCACTGTTATCTTTATTATCGTGGCATTGTTGAATGTGCTTAAAAAGTACTTATACACACTCTTAAATATTTTAACCAAGTTGTATTTGTTTTTAATAACTAGTGTTTTGGTACCGGTACCAAAATGTATTTCGATACTTTTCGGTACTTTTCTAAATAAAGGGGACCACAAAAAATTGCATTATTGGCTTTATTTTAACAAAACATCTTAGGGTACATTAAACATATGTTTCTTATTGCAAGTTTGTCCTTAAATAAAATAGTGAACATACAAGACAGCTTGTCTTTTATTAGTAAGTAAACAAACAAAGGCTCCTAATTTAGCTGCTGACATATGCAGTAACATATTGTGTCATTTTCCATTCTATTATTTTGTCAACATTATTAAGGACAAGTGGTAGACAATTAATTATTAAACTACTTGTTCATTTACTGTTAATATCTGCTTACTTTCTATTTTAACATGTTCTATCTACACTTCTGTTAAAATGTAATAATCACTTATTCTTCTGTTTATTTGGATGCTTTACATTAGTTTTGGATGATACCACAAATTTGGGTATCAATCCGATACCAAGTTGTTACAGGATCATACGTTGGTCATATTCAAAGTCCTCATGTGTCCAGGGACATATTTCCTGAGTTTATAAACATAATATACATTTAAAAAAAACGAAAGATGTTGTGATGCCAAAAAAGATACTAGTGGATGTTAGGTGTAGATCAACCAATGGCTTTTGTTTACATTTTGACGCCGGTGAGCTACTGTACAACCCTAGTACAAACGCACGCAGCTGCTAAAACCAATTAAATGCTCTTGAAGCATGCACATGGCGATTGATCGCCGCTGTAATACTTACCGACTTAATTTTCATTCATCGTCGGTTAATTGACTTATCGAACAACGGCCCAAGCCCCTCATTAGTAATTTGACCTTTGACCTAAATAGGGTTGTCACGATACCCGAATTTCAGTAGTTAAAACCCATGGATTGCCATGATTCTCAATACTTATTTGACACCACTATTAAAAAAAACAAAAACCGAACCTATGTTCTTTACTATGAACTCGCTACCGTATTGAAAAAGGTTTCAAACTGGCAAATATTTGAGATCAATGCGCTTCAACATTTTGTTTGCACAGAATTCAAATTGCAGGATCAGCTGCCAAGACGTAACTAACCATAAGAAGAAAAAAACCTGTGGTGGCCTAAATCCCTACAGTATATCAATACTGTGCTTATAAATATGCTCATGAATAACAGTAATAGTCAAGTATTTAATATTTTAGAAAGAACATCAGTGGTGTGGAGCCTTTAAGCATATAAAAACAAAGAACAATATTGTTCCTAATATTTTTTCTTTCATCATAAAATAATTTGTACTGAAAAAGGCTACCATGTTTAAAGACAAATTCTACTAGTATCAACATTTCAGCTTTTTCTCATTATGTTATGCTTTTTTTGCTCTCTTTTTCCATTGTTGCTGTTTTTTGTGTTTATTGTATTCCTACGATGTGCCAATGGCCCATAAAAAAGGGTCTGCATTCAGCACATGGCCCCCAGGCCAGGCGACATGACTCAGATGGTAGAGGGGCCATCCAGAAACCTGAGGGTTCCTGGTTCAAATCCAGCTTCCGCCATCGTGGTCACGGCTGTTGTGTCCTTGGGCAACACACTTGCTCCCAGTGCCGCTAACACTGGTGCAGTAATGCGAATGGATGTTGGGTGGTGGTCTGCGGGGCTTACCACCTTTAATGTGAATGTGGAGTGAATGAATGATGATGAGTTCTCCGTTTTCTGCAAAGCGCTTTGAGGGTCTAGGAAAGCCATTATCCATCCATTCCTGGTGAAATAAGTAAACCAGTGCTGTTCAAAGTTTTTGCCAAAAGACAGAAGAGAGTCTCTAAGATGGGGGTCTTTAGCTCTCTAGGGCTTTTTCAAATATACATTAAAATGGAAAAAGATGGGAAGGAATATATTTTTTGTTTCAATATGACACATTTGACACACACCTCCCTCATTTTTAAAGCCCACTATTTATCTTAAACATGTTACAATGATGAGAGAATTTAGCAAGCGCCAGTTTGTACTACTAATTTCGGCAGTCTTTGAACTCACCGTAGTTGTGTGGACTGTGACACAACAGTTTGTTTACATGTACAACTTTCTCCTACGCTGCCATGGAAAGACGCGTTTTATGCCACTCTTTCTTTGTGTCATTTTGTCCACCAAGTGTTTTATACTGTATGTGAATGCACAAAGGTGAGCTTTGTTGATGTTATTGACTTGTTGGGAGTGCATATTTGGTCAGTGCATGACTGCAAGCTAATCAATACTAACATGCTGTTTAGGCTAACGGTATGTCCATATTGCATCATTATGTCTGGTTTGAAGGTATATTTGAACTCATTTAATTTCCTTTATTTATGTCCTCAGTGTATTTAAATTTGCATGCCTCATGACACATTATATGTATGTAATATTGGCTGCATTTCTGATAGTTATTTGTGTGCCATGTTGTTCCAGACCACAGCAAATGTTACCCAGCTTAAAAGATTGTAATAAATCCATTAAAAGAAGACAGCCTGCCGCTTCCTTTAACTTGGACACACACATCTATACCTTTGGCCATTATAAAACAGTCATTTCCAGGAGTTATCTCACCCTCTGAGAAGCCTCCATTTTACTAATGTTTTCCATTGTTGTAAAATTCTGTGGAACAAATATATTAGATTTCAACATTTCTGTCGACAAAAATTTGAGTCAGCCTGTGACACAGTCATTTTGATAGTAGGCTAATATAGCTAATGTAGACATTTAGATCATTATAAGACTTATACTAGGCATTTTATGTTTTGCGGCTCCAGACTGATTCGTTTTTTTTAATCTTTGGTCCAATATGGTTCTTTCAACATTTTGGGTTGCCGACCCCTGCTCTAAACTGTGTTTTCTTCGCACTTTTAGAACTGATAAAGTTTTGTGGTAATGCACCCTCCTTGGGTTAGTGGTGGCAGATCTCCACTCTCACTCGAACGGCGAATACTTATGTGACCGCTTTTATTTGATTACTAAATAAATGCATGATGCAAGACACACCTCACTTTTAACATGTACCTTAACTCGCAAAATATAGCAACAAACCCGGTAAAGTGCATTACAGAAATTTTTTTTCCACGTCTTATTCTCTGGCAAACCAGGTGCATATGAGGTGTGTTGCGAAGGCGAGTTATGCCACACCTACAGTTATACTACACTGCCACAGTTCCTTTTATAATTTGTTTACGAGTGAGCGTAAACTGGAAGCACCAAGCCCACATTTGAGACAATAAGCTGCTACTTTTTTGCTACGCTTTGATCCCTGCGGCCTATGAAACGTGCGGCTAATTTACAGATGTTTCTTCGCTCACAGCCATAATGCAAATACTTTTTAAAAAAAAAAAAGCAACAACACTGAAAAGTTGTGTTATTGTTTGTGCTATGGCGCTATCTTTTGGACGAGTTTACTCAATGCCGGTGCTGCAGTGCCCTTCTGTTCACACTTCAGAGCTTTCAACCGGAAGTACAAGTGCCGTTCCATCCTCATGCAGTCCTTAGCGTCTCTACTCGTTTGGATACTTCCTTTATCACTCCAAGCATAGTTTGTAAGTTTTACAGTATAACTAAAACGGTTTATACTTACTAAACCGTCCCATGTGTGATGTTTGTTGAAGTGTTTTCATGCATATTTGTACTTGCTAATGTAATCTAACCGAAAGTAAAAATGTCCATAGCGTTTTTGCTCAAAAGGATTCTTCATTCATCGCTCCAAGAAACGTTTGAAAGTTTCAAAATTTAACTAGCACAATTTATATTTACTGAACCGTCCCATGTGTGATGTCTGTAAGAGTGTTTTCATGTATATTTGTACGTGCTACCGTAATGTAATCAAGCGAGTGTCTTTAGCATTAGCTAATATGCTAACACAATTACGAGTGTCTGTGTTAGCATTATTAACTTACATTGGCTCTCTGTCTGTATTGTTTCAGTTTCATAAATTCCTCGGTAAACTCACCGAGACGTCACCGTGGCGTTATGGAGTCTGTTTAGCTGACTGGAGAGCTCGCTTACGCAGCTAGTGGGTCCATGACGATGATTTCTGTTTTGTTTAATTAACCATTTTACTGCCGTGTCACAGACACCGTTTGAAAACAATTAAGGTATCTAAATAAACATTTACAAAATCCCTCTGTGTAAACAACTCATGTTGCAACGTATTTATCTGCGGTGCGGCTAATATGTATAAAAAACAACATTTACATATCTCTATATACAATATATCCATCCATTTTCTACCGCTTGTCCCTTATATATATATATATATATATATATATATATATATATATATATATATATATATATATATATATATATATATATATATATATATATATATATATACTGTTTATATATTTTTATTTTTTGTGAGTGCGGCTTATATACCGGAGGATGCATATATGTTTAAGAGTTATTTCTTTTTACATAGCCATGTTTAGATTAGCTAGTACTTTTCCTTTGTATATTCTACCAGTCTCTCTTTGTCTTCAGATAGTCTGTTTTGTGTCTTAACCTTGGAATGTGAAGACCTCCCCCACTGGTTCCTTATCAGTGTTGCGAGCGGGAGATGGGGGTTTTCTTTGTGTGCAAAGGAGTTGGCTTTTTCGTTGGAATGCCAGATCAACTAGAGTAGCCGATATGAATGTATTGGTTAAGCTGATCTCCTGAAAATTTCAGTAAAACTTGAAAATATTCCAATTCTGTCTTGATGGTCCTTCTTACTCAGCATATATGTCATCGAAAGAACTTGGGATTGGCCAGTAACTTAGATTCCCTGGGAGGAAGAACTGGTTTGACGCAACATTATGCATAGAAAAAGTGTTTTACAGTATTTGGTACTGACGATACGGAAGAAAAGCAGGTATCGGGTTTTTTTTACGTGTTAGTATCGACTTTTGACAAAACTAGATCTGAGTGAGCTACAGAGGCCACATTGTATTGAATGCCAATTAAAACACTAAGAGACTACTTAAAACACTAATAGACTACTTCCATGGACATAGAAAAAATAAAGCTGCCAAATGTCATTTCAGGGGGAGGTGACCATGATATTGACCTTGGCTGAAAAAAGACAGGGTTCTTGATCTGACATATAAAAATAAAAATAAAGTTTTGGGAAAGATTTGTTGAACATTACATCCAGCAAAAAGGTGACAAGGACCGTGCCTTCAATTTGACCTTTTTCCTCCGCCACCACAGCCATCCAGGTTGAGATATCGCTCAAAAATTGATAGTGTTTCTCCTCTGACACAGACAAATAATCCCTGAAAGTTTAAAGGAGAACTGCTGCACATAATTGAACAATGTTGCAGCCAAGAAACCTCTACGGGTGGCTGGGCCGAGTCCTAACTGTGGTGCCATCACCATACTGTACATTACTGTAGTTTACTGCACAAATAGATCACAGAGGAAAAGCACCGTGGGAGTACATAAAACACCTCGACATTTAAAAAAAAACAAAAACATGAAAGAGCGGCACGACGCCCCCCTGCCTGCGCTCATCATCAAACAACGCGGTGTGTGTCGAACAGGTCAACTGGAAAATCCTCCACGTACAGTGGAACATCTGTGCCGCGGGAGCAAATGTTGTAACGTCACCAAACTACTGACCATGAAGAATCGACCTCCATCGCTTAAACAAACATGATGTTGGATGGCATGTCAGTAGATTACCACTTGTTATTTAGAGTAGCGTTTTTTACAGATAGGAAGACAATGTAGGTACAGCAGTCAGTGTAGAAGTTGTATACTACCGTATTTTCCGGACTATAGAGCGCACAGTAAGTCGCACCCACGAAATTTCAGATTTTTTTTTCTTTCCATAAATTAGCTGCACTGAACTATAAGCCGCAGGTATATACGTTGTTAAATGAGTTACTGACACGAAAATATACAGTACATGTTTATTTACATACCTTCATTGTTTCCAAACGGTGCCTGTAACACGGCAGTAAAACGGCTGATCAAACAAAACAGAAGTCATCGTCATGGACCCACTAGCTGCGTAAGCTAGCTTTCCAATCCGCTAAACCGACTCAATAACTCCCCGGTGATGTCTTGGTGACTTTACCGAGCGATTTGTGCAACTGGAACAAGACAAAAAGAATGCCATCGTAAGTTAATAATACTAACACAGCCACTCGTAAACGTGTTGGCATGTTAGCTCATGCTAACGACGTCAGCGTCATTACAGTACCATAGCATGTACACATATGCATGAAAACACTCCTGCAGACTTGCTCTCTTTGTTTCACTGCTTCAGTTTAAGCTAGCTAGCTGCTAAGCTAGAGGAGCTAAGCTAGCCTTGGTCGAAACCTTTACTTCTCATGGAGAGGTTGTTCCTCTTAGAGGAACATGTCCGCCAGTTAAAGCAGAGTAACTTTGTAACATTAGATACCGTGGACACGCTTGCTAGCGATAGCCGTAATGAGCTAGCGAGCCCCCTTTGTAGCAGCCCTAAACAGCATACAAGCTACGTTCCGTCGGCTAAGACGCATAACAGGATTAGCCCGTTAACTGGTCCTACACCCCAGTCTACCAGCCACCATACCGCGATGTAAACAGGTGAAAATTTGGGGTCCATGGCACGAATACATTTTATACATTATCGCTTTATATTAGGCTGCATTATATCGAACATTGAGTGTATCGTCTATTCAGTCAAATAATTGCTGAATAGACGATACACTCAAATATTATATAATTTCATAGCTGCTGGAAGACTTATGGGGCTGATTCAAAATAAATTAAATTGGTGCATTCTGGTGTCTGTCTCTGTTTTTTTTTTTATAGCTCAGTTACAAAGGATGGAAATGATAAGGATGGAAAGGATAATGCATACAAGGGCACAACAAGAGGGCGAAAACAAAAGGTATAAAGTATACCAAAAATGTACCATAGTAACAATATAAAATATATGTAATATTTACATATTATATATACAGTATATAATATATACTGATATATTATATTATACTATTATATAATATATACATTATATAACAAATCCCAATTACAATGTACAATATTACAGTATATGTAACAGCTGCAGCAAAAAAAAAAAAAGGGCAGCATATAGGAAATATATCGATATAATATATCTTCTATATGAACATTTTTTTTTGTAATATGTAATTTAATGTTTTTGGATCATTACAGACGCATGAATGCGCTGTGGTTTTGTGATGGTCCACCGCATTCCTGCAGAACACACCGTAAGCATGCAAATTCTGCTGTCTAAAGATTGACATTCGATGTTTGCAGAAAAGGTGGTCAGGCTATATATGTTTGTTGCGTGTTCAACAACATCTCACACAGGTTGGAGGGAATAATAACATGAATGTGGAGGGAAATGAGTGTTTCCATGGGCACACCTCACCTCCTGGTACCCTAGCACTTCCAAAACCCTAAAATCTAAACTCCAAACATCTCAGAACAAGCTAGTCAGGTTACTTCTAGACCTCCACCCCAGATCCCACCTCACTCCTACCCACTTCTCTAAAGTGGGCTGGCTCAAGGTGGAGGACAAACTTAAACAACTTGCACTGAGCCTAGTCTATAAAATCCACTACACCTCCCTGATACCGAAGTACATGTCAAACTACTTCCTTAACGTAAATGACCGCCATAACCACAACACCAGGGGGAGCTCCACTAACCACATTAAACCCAGATTACAAACTAACAAAGGTCTTATCTCATTCTCTTTCTATGCCACATCAATGTGGAATGCGCTCCCAACAGGTATAAAAGAAAGGGCATCTCTATCCTCCTTCAAAACCGCAATAAAAGTTCACCTCCAGGCAGCTACAACCCTAAACTAACACCTTCCCCGGATTGCTAATAATCAAATGTAAACAATCAAATGCAGATACTTTTTCTTATGCCTTCTGATCTCTCTCTCTCTCTCTCTCTCTCTCTCTCTCTCTCTCTCTCTCTCTCTCTCTCTCTCTCTCTCTCTCTCTCTCTCTCTCTCTCTCTCTCTCTCTCTCTCTCTATGTCCACTACTTGCTGTCCAT